>NC_060177.1:11969028-11970556 GCF_021184085.1 Oncorhynchus gorbuscha | reverse complement strand
GACCACCCTTCATCACTGTGAAACGCTCCCTAAAACACTTCTACGAGCAGGCCTTTCTAATCGACCGGTCCCAGGTATCCTGGAAGGATATTGACCTCATCCCATCAGTCGAGGATGCCTGGTCATTCTTTAAAAGTAATTTCCTCACCATCTTAAATAATCATGCCCCTTTCAAAAAATGCAGAACTAAGAACTTGGTTCACTCCAGCCTGACTGCCCTCGACCAGCACAAAATCATCCTGTGGCGTTCTGCACTAGTATCGAATAGTCCCCGTGATATGCAACTTTTCAGGGAAGTCAGGAACCAATACACGCAGTCAGTCAGGAAAGCAAAGGCTAGCTTTTTCAAACAGAAATTTGCATCCTGTAGCTCTAACTCCAAAAGGTATT
Source organism: Oncorhynchus gorbuscha (assembly GCF_021184085.1). Lineage (NCBI taxonomy): Eukaryota > Metazoa > Chordata > Actinopteri > Salmoniformes > Salmonidae > Oncorhynchus > Oncorhynchus gorbuscha. The sequence goes on along the minus strand of NC_060177.1, from coordinate 11,970,166 downwards.
GGAACACTGTAAAGTCCATGGAGAATAAGAGCACCTCCTTCCAGCTGCCCACTGCACTGAGGCTAGGTAACAAATAAATCCATGATAAAGTGAGAATTTCAATAAGCATTTCTCTATGGCTGGCCATGCTTTCCTCCTGGCTACCCCAACCCCGCCAACAGCTCTGCACCCCCCGCAGCTACTTGCCTAAGCCTCCCCAGCTTCTCCTTCACCCAAATCCAAATAGCAGATGTTCTGAAAGAGCTGCAAAACCTGGACCCGTACAAATCAGCTGGGCTAGACAATCTGGACCCTCTCCGCTATTGTTGCAACCCCTATTACCAGTCTATTCAACCTCTCTTTCGTATCGTCCAAGATCTCTAAAGATTGGAAAGCTGTTGCGGTCATCCCCCTCTTCAAAGGGGGTGACCCTCTAGACCCAAACAGTTATAGACCTATATCCATCCTGCCCGGCCTTTCTAAAGTCTTCGAAAGCCAAGTTAATAAACAGATTACTGACCATTTCGAATTCCACTGTACCTTCTCCGCTGTGCAATCTGGTTTCCGAGCTGGTCACGGGTGCACCTCAGCCACACTCAAGGTACTAAACGATATCATAACCACCATCGATAAAAGACAGTAATGTGCAGCCGTCTTCATCGACCTGGCCAAGGCTTTCGACTCTGTCAATCAACGTATTCTTATCGGCAGACTCAACAGCCTTGGTTTCTCAAATGACTGGTTTGGTTCACCAACTACTTCTCAGACAGAGTTCAGTGTGTCAAATTGGAGGGCCTGTTGTCCGGACCTCTGGCAGTCTCTATGGGGGTACCACAGGGTTCAATTCTCAGGCCGACTCTTTTCTCTGTATATATCAACGATGTCGCTCTTTGCTGCAGGTTATTCTCTGATCCACCTCTATGCAGACGACAACATTCTGTATACATCTGGCCATTTTTTGGACACTGTGTTAACTAACCTCCAAACGAGCTTCGATGCCATACAACACTCCTTCCGTGGCCTCCAACTGCTCTTAAACGCTAGTAAAACCAAATGCATGCTTTTCAACCGTTCACTGCTCGCACCCGCCCGACTAGCATCACTAATCTGGACGGTTCTGACTTAGAATATGTGGACAACTACAAATACCTAGGTGTCT
>NC_060177.1:11953064-11968928 GCF_021184085.1 Oncorhynchus gorbuscha | reverse complement strand
AACAGAGCAGATAGGATGCCAACTCAACTCCACACGGAGCGGTAGCTCTCTGTTAATGGTTATCTAGGGGTGTCTCTACCTAACTAGGCTAATACTTCTGCTATCACAGAACACACACAGACCTTTCTGTGATTAGTTCATTTCATAGACTCGAATATCACACATTAACAACACGCACCTGGCATGCAGATCCATCTTGCTTGTTTTGCATACATTTGTAAGATGGTAGTGAAATATCATTGGTCCAAGAAAAGATGGTCTAAGATCTATATTAAATAATCTATCTGGGAAAGTGACTGTCAAACCGAGGTCCTCCAGCTAAGTAGAATGAATGGCTTTTGGTCGAATTCAGCGCTGCTACAGCTGTTTGCCAGCTCACTTACTGCCCTCTATTGGTAAAGTCACGATATGCAGGGAGGGCCGATTTACCGTGTGCTTCAGCACCACGGTCAGCGGCAATTGTTTTCAGCTGTGAGCTCCAATGTAGGTTATTATGAGGCTACCCGTGTATGTGTGTTATATTCCACGGTATAGATGATTGTGTGCTGTAGCCTATTGTTGTTATACAGTGTTGTATACTGTGTTGATGTTGGTATGATGTAGTTTGTTATAACATCTCTCTTTCTCTCCCACCCTTAGCATGTAAGCGCAAGGAGCAGGACCATGGCCACTGTAAAGTTGGTGGTGACCGTGGCGGCAGTGGTGGTGAAGAGAGTGACGGAAACCAATAGCAGCAACCACAGCGGTAATGGTGGCCATCCAAGAAGCCTCAAGTTGGTGTTTACCGACGTCCAGAGAAGAACACTCCACGCCATCTTCATGAGAATAAGCGTCCGTCCAGGAGCTTCAGATTACCATCAGTCAGCAGCTGGGCCTGGAGCTGACCACCGTCTCAAAATTTCTTCATGAACGCACGCCGACGCAGCCTCGACAAGTGGCTCGACGACACCGAGGCTCCACCCACTCCGCTAATTTCTCCGTCTCCACCTGCAGCAAAGCCCGAGGAGGAGGGACTGAGGGGGAGAGTGGGCACAGTTTTGAGTTGATTTAACTTGGAAAAAAATAAGTTGCCACGCTGACTTACACTTTTGAATTTATGTCATCTCAGGTAATCAAGTGTTGAGTTGACTACATTTTATATTAGATATGGTGTTAAAGTTTTTAGTTAGCGTGGAGACTTATTTTTTTCTAGTTTGAAGCAGTCAAGATTTTTACTGTGTATGTGGAGACAGACTGACAGACTCAACCTCGGGAAAAGCTTTTACAATGTAGAAACCAGGAGAAACTAAGGAAAATACCTATAAACAAAGGCTTTGACCTAAAGCCTGTACTATAACACTGCTATTTATAGTGTCCAAAGAAAAACAAACCAAAGACTGTTTTGACCTGCTTTAAAAAACTGTTCTGGCATTTTACCCAATCACTGATCTCACAGCTTTAATACCTCCTGCCCACTGTCCTTATCTTTTATCTGACTGGTCGGTTTGAGGGAGGGTCTCTGGATAGACGTTTAATCAGCCTATCAGCTGTGTGGGTTCTGACCGGGTGGACCGAGATCCTGTGGGACGGTTCAATCAGCTTTGAGGAGGAATCTTACAGGTGCCACTGGAATGTTCAGCAGCTTGATTGGTCAGAGTATCTGTCCGTCAGGTCAAACAGACATTTGATTGGTCACAGTTTTCTGTCCATCAGTAAACCCAGACACTCCAGGTAGAAGCTGCCATAAACTGATCTAGTTTCAGATTACCTTGCCCCCAATCCTATCAGTAACCATTAGAAGGATGAAATAAATATTGTTTCTGACCTGGGATCAGTGATTAGAGGTGACTTCTACCTCCTGCACTGGAAGAGCAGACAGGGGAGGGGGGAAATTGCCCCAGTAGGAGCTGCTAACCATGACCCATAACCCTTGACCCATTCCGTAGTGCTTTCTTCCTGTACTGTTGAAACAGTAAAATGAAAATCAAAGCTTTCTCCACTCCAGGGCAGGTAGCCTAGACTGTATGCAGTTATAATACCAAATCACTTAGACAGAATCACAGCAAGAAGTACAACCAAAGAATAATGTCTTATATTTTGTAGCTGATGTTGTAAAGAGTATTTTTAAAGACCTGAGTGTGACTGTTAACACTCTCCTCTCCTCCTATCCCTCCATCTCTCCTATCTTCCTCTCTCTCCATCTCTCAGTGGTAGAAAGTCTCCAATTATCATACTTTAAAAAAGTAAAGATACCTTCATAGAAAAGGACTTAAATAAAAATGAAAGTCACCCAGTAAAATACTACTTGAGTAAAAGTCTAAAAGTATTTTGTTTTTAAATATACTTAAGTATCAAAAGTAAATGTAATTGCTAAAATATGTGAAAGTGAAAGTAGAAATAATTTCAAATTCCTTATATTAAGAAAACCGGACGGCATCATTTCCTTTTCTTTTTTATTTACGGATAGCCTGGGGCACACTGCAACACTCAGACATAATTTACAGATAGCCTGGGGCACACTGCAACACTCAGACATCATTTACAGATAGCCAGGGGCACACTGCAACACTCAGACATCATTTACAGATAGCCAGGGGCACACTGCAACACTCAGACATCATTTACAGATAGCCTGGGGCACACTGCAACACTCAGACATCATTTACAGATAGCCAGGGGCACACTGCAACACTCAGACATCATTTACAGATAGCCTGGGGCACACTGCAACACTCAGACATCATTTACAGATAGCCGGGGGCACACTGCAACACTCAGACATCATTTACAGATAGCCAGGGCACACTGCAACACTCAGACATCATTTACAGATAGCCAGGGCACACTGCAACACTCAGACATCATTTACAGATAGCCAGGGCGCACTGCAACACTCAGACATCATTTACAGATAGCCAGGGGCACACTGCAACACTCAGACATCATTTACAGATAGCCTGGGGCACACTGCAACACTCAGACATCATTTACAGATAGCTAGGGGCACACTGCAACACTCAGACATCATTTACAGATAGCTAGGGGCACACTGCAACACTCAGACATCATTTACAGATACAGCACACTGCAACACTCAGACATCATTTACAGATAGCCAGGGGCAGACTGCAACACCGAGACATCATTTACAGATAGCCAGGGGCACACTGCAACACTCAGACATCATATACAGATAGCCAGGGGCACACTGCAACACTCAGACATCATTTACAGATAGCTAGGGGCACACTGCAACACTCAGACATCATTTACAGATAGCTAGGGGCACACTGCAACACTCAGACATCATTTACAGATAGCCAGGGGCACACTGCAACACTCAGACATCATTTACAGATAGCCAGGGGCACACTGCAACACTCAGACATCATTTACAGATAGCCAGGGGCACACTGCAACACTCAGACATCATTTACAGATAGCCAGGGGCACACTGCAACACTCAGACATCATTTACAGATAGCCAGGGGCACACTGCAACACTCAGACATCATTTACAGATAGCCAGGGGCACACTGCAACACTCAGACATCATTGACAAACAAAGCATGTGTGTTTAATGAGTCCACTACATCAGAGGGAGTAGGGATGACCGGGGATATGCTCATTATAAGTGCGGGAATTGAACTATTTTCCTGTCCTGATAAGCATTCAAAATGTAATGAGTACTTGTGGGTGTCAGGGAAGATATTGAGTAAAAAGTACATTATTTTTAGGAATGTATTGAAGTAAAAGTAAAAGTTGTCAAAAATATAAATAGTAAGGTAAAGTACAGATACCCAAAACTACTTTAAAGTAGTACTTTAAAGTATTTTTACTTAAGCACTTTACACCACTACCATTTCTCCTCCTCTCTTCCTCACCCAGTATCTCTCCTCTCCTCCATTTCTCTACTCCATCATTCCGGTTCTCCTATCCTCCTCTCCCTCCATCTCACCTCAGTGGGTATAGATGGATGCTATGCATGTCAGCACCAGGAAGAAAGTACTACAGTGGCTTGCTTTTCCAAAGTATGAGTCAAATTGTGTGGAGTTTACTGTCTAAGGGCTTGGTTCACCTCCTTTGCTCCTCTCCATGTCTGGGGTACCAGTCATGGGCTGGGAGTGGGGGTCAGAGTGGGGGTATCTCTGCCTCTGTCTGTGGGTTACTGTAGCTCCTCTCCATGTCTGGGGTACCAGACTCTGGACTGGGAGTGGGGGTCAGAGTGGGGGTATCTCTGCCTCTGTCTGTGGGTTACTGTAGCTCCTCTCCATGTCTGGGGTACCAGACTCTGGGACTGGGAGTGGGGGTCAAAGTGGGGGTATCTCTGCCTCTGTCTGTGGGTTACTGTAGCTCCTCTCCATGTCTGGGGTACCAGACTCTGACTGGGGGTGGGGGTCAGAGGGGGTATCTCTGCCTCTGTCTGTGGGTTACTGTAGCTCCTCTCCATGTTAATGAGTATTATATTAAATGAAGCAGAGCCAAGCGAGAGCTGCTTCCTCACGTCGAACAGAATACAACAAAGAAGAAAAAGAAATCTCTAAATGTTAAGACCTACTGATATTTTCTAGTGTGAACCAAAGATGCTACCTCACTCAATTTCCATTTGTGATTTCTATCACTTTGATGATACCAAAGATAACCAAAGATTTTGTCATTGCACGGCCAACATGAGTGATGTGGATAGAAGGTTTACTGTATTTCCTTATCCTTACCCCCTCCTCTCCTCTCGTCCTCCTCCCCTCCCCCTGCTCTGCTTGGTCTCTCAACATCTCTACTCTCTACTTATAAAGCTATAGGTAGACATGATACTGAAGCTGTAGACTATGTTACCAAAACAATGAAGATGTTGACAACACTCTAGACATACATATTAACAATGTTCTAGAATGAAATGTTGACAAAATTCTAGAATGATGTTGACAAAATTCTAGAATGATGTTGACAACGTTTTAGACAGAGGTTGACAACATTGTAGACAGACATGTTGAAAACGTTCTTGAATTATATGTTTACAACGTTCTAGAATGAAATGTTGACAACATTGAACGTTCTAAAATTACATATTGACAACATTCTATACAGACATGTTGACAACCTCTAAAACTCCCAGGAAGAGTGCCTTGCTTGTACCAAAGTGTTAAACCACTGTTGACCTCTATGACCTTTGACCTTTTACTCTTTGAATACCTCAGCCTGTAGAGACGGGCCACTACTGAAGACTAAAGGAATATCTCTCACTCTCTCCATCCTTATCGCTTCTCTCTCTCGCTCTCTCTTCTCTCGCTCTCTCTCACAAGTGGTGCTTTCGCCAGCTCAACCATGCAATGAAAACATACCAAAGGAATTTCTGATCTCCACTCCTGCTGATATACCAAAGCTCTTCTTCTTCTTCTTCTTCTTCTTCTTCTTCTTCTTCTTCTTCTTCTTCTTCTTCTTCTTCTTCTTCTTCTTCTTCTTCTTCTTCTTCTTCTTCTGTCTCCCCTGCCCCCCTCCCTCTCTCCCACTCTCCTCCCATCCTCTCTCCTCCCCTTTGAAGGAAGGCCCAGCACTCTGGCCGTGTTTGTCTCTGAATACCTCATAGTGAGAACTCTGTGGTTCTGTGGAGAGAGATTGTCAAAGGGTCAGGCAGAACTCAACTAGTTTGGTAACTAATGTTGTTATTGTTACTTCTTTTAAAAAGATTTATGGTTCTTATTTATTTTTTATGTTTTTTTTTGGCAGAAGTGTTCTGTTCAGGAGTCAAGGAGGACAAGTTTCAGGTCTTGAGGTTTGAAACTTGTCTGGATGAAGAGGTGAAGTGTACTATTTTGTTATCAGACGTTGGGTACTTATTCCGATATTATAATGATGGTAGACTATTGTTTTTTACAGGGTAAAACCAACAACTGCTGTGATAATGTGTTCATATGTTTTCCTTTTCTCGTCTTCTGTGTTGTGATGATTTGATTTGAATGGAATTGTGTTTTTGTATTATTGCTTAACCACGGCTTTAAGTTATGCCTTTGTAGAACATCTAGATTTGTATATAGTAGGTTTTTTGAGAGAAAACAAACAAAAACAAAAACAAATGAACATTCAGTTTTGTCTCATAGACTTAGAACATTCTCCTGCTTAGATCAGATGAAGGAGTGGGTTTGTGTTCTTCTTCTCGTGGATCACAGCTCTGTCACTTCAACATGTGTTCTGAACACTGCCAGAGACCATTGCCCTGACAACGGGCCGACACACGTCTGACACTACATCCTATTTCCTATGTAGTGCATTACTTCTGACCAGAACCCTATGGCTAATCCAGGATGTGATCAGGACAATATTGAAAATCAGGATTTTGATGAGGGGATATGTTCATTTCATATCTCTACTAACCCAACCCTATGGCTCTGTTCAAAACTAGTGCACTATACAGGGTGTCATTTCAGATACAGACGTTCTACAGTTGGTACGTACTTCGCTCATAGATGTCAAAAAAGCAGCAGTGTGTAATGTGTTTTCTATTCTTTTGACTTATCAATTTTTTATTTTTTATTTTATGGGTATTAATAATAATAATGAGCATCCAAAGATTTCTAAAACAAACCAAAAAGTGGAGAAAAAAGGAACAATAAGTGAATTAAAACGTTTGAAAAAGCACTGGCATTTGTGAGTTTAAGAGATGTTGAGTTTTGATTTGCCATTCGCAGCACGGGTATAGATGTTAGTAGAAGGCTGTAGGCCGGGGGCTTCTGTAGTCAAGGTTACTCAGCCGTGTAGGGAATCTCCTGTTTAAATGTACAATCTGAAGTGATGTTTTAAACTAAACCAGGGCTGCAAGTCCTCTCAGTGTTGCTCAACCCAGTCCTCTGGTGCCTGATTCATACTATAGGGCCAAGCCGAGCTGTACTGTGGTGGCCTGGTTACAAATGTGTGAATCAGGTAACAGACCACCAACCATTTTACATATTAGGTCTATTCCAACACTTGCACTCCTCTTTCAACTAAGTCAACTAATCATGAAGCCCGTGACTAGTTGAATCAGGGGAGTTAGAGCTGGAATACATCAGATATATAAAACAGTTGGTCCTTAAGGACTGATCTGAGTCACTTTACTGTCTGACAGTGAGGTGGGTGGAGTTGGGGGGTTAGCGATGGGATGGATGGGGTCTGGGCTCCACACAGTGTCTGTTGTTTGGTGCAAACTCGTGTAATGACAATGAGCAAAGTCTAATAAACCTACAAAGAAACTTGTGTGTGTATATGGGTGGGACAGCACTTATCTGGTCTCTCTCTATGTGTGTGTCTGCGTGTGTGTCTGCGTGTGTGTCTGCGTGTAATAATAATAATATATGCCATTTAGCAGACGCTTTTATCCAAAGCGACTTACAGTCATGTGTGCATACATTCTACGTATGGTGCACACGTGTGTGTGTGTGTGTGTGTGTGTGTGTGTGTGTGTGTGTGTGTGTGTGTGTGTGTGTGTGTGTGTGTGTGTGTGTGTGTGTGTGTGTGTGTGTGTGTGTGTGTGTGTGTGTGTGTGTGTGTGTGTGTGTGTGTGTGCGTGTGTGTCTGCGTGTGTGTCTGCGTGTGTGTCTGCGTGTGTGTCTGCGTGTGTGTGGTCAGTGAACTCAGTTTAGCAGCTTGATGCTCATCTCATTTCTCAGTAGTAGCATTCCTTCTTACAACAGGCCCTGTTACAGTGGATCCTGACACAGATAAGTGGAGTCTAGATATTTTAGCTTTCAGCCCTCTGTTACTTTCTCTTCCATTCAATCTCCACGGGCCATACAGTTCAATGGGAATAGCCATGCAGACGACAGTAGTTACATTGTAGAACTAGACAGGCTGTGTGTGTGTGTGTGTGTGTGTGTGTGTGTGTGTGTGTGTGTGTGTGTGTGTGTGTGTGTGTGTGTGTGTGTGTGTGTGTGTGTGTGTGTGTGTGTGTGTGTGTGTGTGTGTGTGTGTGTGTGTGTGTGTGTGTGTGTGTGTGTGCGTACATTTGTCTGTCTGTGTGTCTATGTGTGCTTCCATATATGTGTGTTACTGTGTCCCTAATCAGGCTGAGTCTCATCATAGTACTGCAGCACCTGAGACAATCAGACGTTTGGGCAAATCTGAGGTAGTACCCTATTCCCTAAAGAGGTAGTGGGCTAAAGGTGGTCATTTTGAATGTGAAAACACTAAAACAATAAAGGGGGCTGAGGCCCTCACTGGGGGCAGGGTTCCCTGGTTTAACCTGAAATCACAGTTGGAGGAAACCCGGAATCTGGAGGAAATAAAGAAGGAAATCCAGAATCCTCCAACCAGGACTTCTGGAAAACATTATTTAAAGTTCCTGGAATTATGCATCCTTACTTGGGGCCTCTTCCAGAAATTATTCATATTTTATAAAGAGCTCTGGAAGGTTTAGTTGAACAACAAAAAAAATACAGAAACCAACTCTCTGACATTTATTTCCAAAGAGAACACAGTAATTCAGTAATTTGTTCTCTTTGAATCCTAGTAAATAAGTGGGGTCACCTTCCCCTAGATCAGCACTCCTACTCCAAGACACTGTCCTCATGGGCCACAGTATCTCATAGCTTGGTTGGTTTAATCATTTAGGTTCTAATATTCTTGGCTTTGCTACTGCTCGCTCAGTGCTGTGCAACATCATCTGCTGTGTTTGCTAAACAAAACAAAAATTGGAATAAAAATAATAAAGAGAAGCAAGTGATGATGTCATCCAGCCTTGGATTTTCAGTGTTAAAATGTAACATTTTCTGTAGTCACTAAAAAGTATAAAATAAACTGTTGGAATTCCAGCACCTGAAACCAGACTCATGTCATTTCCTTCAATACTGATGTTAGACTCAAAAGTGTATTTCATATGTACAGTACCAGTCAAAAGTGTATTTCATATGTACAGCACCAGTCAAAAGTGTATTTCATATGTACAGTACCAGTCAAAAGTGTATTTCATATGTACAGCACCAGTCAAAAGTGTATTTCATATGTACAGTACCAGTCAAAAGTGTATTTCATATGTACAGTACCAGTCAAAAGTGTATTTCATATGTACAGCACCAGTCAAAAGTGTATTTCATATGTACAGTACCAGTCAAAAGTGTATTTCATATGTACAGTACCAGTCAAAAGTGTATTTCATATGTACAGTACCAGTCAAAAGTGTATTTCATATGTACAGTACCAGTCAAAAGTGTATTTCATATGTACAGTACCAGTCAAAAGTGTATTTCATATATACAGTACCAGTCAAAAGTGTATTTCATATATACAGTACCAGTCAAAAGTGTATTTCATATATACAGTACCAGTCAAAAGTGTATTTCATATATACAGTACCAGTCAAAAGTGTATTTCATATGTACAGTACCAGTCAAAAGTGTATTTCATATGTACAGTACCAGTCAAAAGTGTATTTCATATGTACAGTACCAGTCAAAAGTGTATTTCATATGTACAGTACCAGTCAAAAGTGTATTTCATATGTACAGTACCAGTCAAAAGTGTATTTCATATGTACAGTACCAGTCAAAAGTGTATTTCATATGTACAGTACCAGTCAAAAGTGTATTTCATATGTACAGTACCAGTCAAAAGTGTATTTCATATGTACAGTACCAGTCAAAAGTGTATTTCATATGTACAGTACCAGTCAAAAGTGTATTTCATATGTACAGTACCAGTCAAAAGTGTATTTCATATGTACAGTACCAGTCAAAAGTGTATTTCATATGTACAGTACCAGTCAAAAGTGTATTTCATATGTACAGTACCAGTCAAAAGTGTATTTCATATGTACAGTACCAGTCAAAAGTGTATTCCATATGTACAGTACCAGTCAAAAGTGTATTTCATATGTACAGTACCAGTCAAAAGTGTATTTCATATGTACAGTACCAGTCAAAAGTGTATTTCATATGTACAGTACCAGTCAAAAGTGTATTCCATATGTACAGTACCAGTCAAAAGTGTATTTCATATGTACAGTACCAGTCAAAAGTGTATTTCATATGTACAGTACCAGTCAAAAGTGTATTTTTCATATGTACAGTACCAGTCAAAAGTGTATTTCATATGTACAGTACCAGTCAAAAGTGTATTCCATATGTACAGTACCAGTCAAAAGTGTATTTCATATGTACAGTACCAGTCAAAAGTGTATTGTACAGTACATATGTATTTCATATGTACAGTACCAGTCAAAAGTGTATTCCATATGTACAGTCAAAAGTGTATTTCATATGTACAGTACCAGTCAAAAGTGTATTTCATATGTACAGTACCATTTCATATGTACAGTACCAGTCAAAAGTGTATTTCATATGTACAGTACCAGTCAAAAGTGTATTTCATATGTACAGTACCAGTCAAAAGTGTATTTCATATGTACAGTACCAGTCAAAAGTATTTCATATTACAGTACCATATGTACAGTACCAGTCAAAAGTGTATTTCATATGTACAGTACCAGTCAAAAGTGTATTTCATATGTACAGTACCAGTCAAAAGTGTATTTCATATGTACAGTACCAGTCAAAAGTGTATTTCATATGTACAGTACCAGTCAAAAGTGTATTTCATATGTACAGTACCAGTCAAAAGTGTATTTCATATGTACAGTACCAGTCAAAAGTGTATTTCATATGTAAGTACCAGTCAAAAGTGTATTTCATATGTACAGTACCAGTCAAAAGTGTATTTCATATGTACAGTACCAGTCAAAAGTGTATTTCATATGTACAGTACCAGTCAAAAGTGTATTTCATATGTACAGTACCAGTCAAAAGTGTATTTCATATGTACAGTACCAGTCAAAAGTGTATTTCATATGTACCAGTAAAAGTGTATTTCATATGTACAGTACCAGTCAAAAGTGTATTTCATATGTACAGTACCAGTCAAAAGTGTATTTCATATGTACAGTACCAGTCAAAATTTCATATGTGTATTTCATATGTACAGTACCAGTCAAAAGTGTATTTCATATGTACAGTACCAGTCAAAAGTGTATTTCATATGTACAGTACCAGTCAAAAGTGTATTTCATATGTACAGTACCAGTCAAAAGTGTATTTCATATGTACAGTACCAGTCAAAAGTGTATTTCATATGTACAGTACCAGTCAAAAGTGTATTTCATATGTACAGTACCAGTCAAAAGTGTATTTCATATGTACAGTACCAGTCAAAAGTGTATTTCATATGTACAGTACCAGTCAAAAGTGTATTTCATATGTACAGTACCAGTCAAAAGTGTATTTCATATGTACAGTACCAGTCAAAAGTGTATTTCATATGTACAGTACCAGTCAAAAGTGTATTTCATATGTACAGTACCAGTCAAAAGTGTATTTCATATGTACAGTACCAGTCAAAAGTGTATTTCATATGTACAGTACCAGTCAAAAGTGTATTTCATATGTACAGTACCAGTCAAAAGTGTATTTCATATGTACAGTACCAGTCAAAAGTGTATTTCATATGTACAGTACCAGTCAAAAGTGTATTTCATATGTACAGTACCAGTCAAAAGTGTATTTCATATGTACAGTACCAGTCAAAAGTGTATTTCATATGTACAGTACCAGTCAAAAGTGTATTTCATATGTACAGTACCAGTCAAAAGTGTATTTCATATGTACAGTACCAGTCAAAAGTGTATTTCATATGTACAGTACCAGTCAAAAGTGTATTTCATATATACAGTACCAGTCAAAAGTGTATTTCATATGTACAGTACCAGTCAAAAGTGTATTTCATATGTACAGTACCAGTCAAAAGTGTATTTCATATGTACAGTACCAGTCAAAAGTGTATTTCATATGTACAGTACCAGTCAAAAGTGTATTTCATATGTACAGTACCAGTCAAAAGTGTATTTCATATGTACAGTACCAGTCAAAAGTGTATTTCATATGTACAGTACCAGTCAAAAGTGTATTTCATATGTACAGTACCAGTCAAAAGTGTATTCCATATGTACAGTACCAGTCAAAAGTGTATTTCATATATACAGTACCAGTCAAAAGTGTATTTCATATGTACAGTACCAGTCAAAAGTGTATTTCATATGTACAGTACCAGTCAAAAGTGTATTTCATATGTACAGTACCAGTCAAAAGTGTATTTCATATGTACAGTACCAGTCAAAAGTGTATTTCATATGTACAGTACCAGTCAAAAGTGTATTCCATATGTACAGTACCAGTCAAAAGTGTATTTCATATGTACAGTACCAGTCAAAAGTGTATTTCATATGTACAGTACCAGTCAAAAGTGTATTTCATATGTACAGTACCAGTCAAAAGTGTATTTCATATATACAGTACCAGTCAAAAGTGTATTTCATATATACAGTACCAGTCAAAAGTGTATTTCATATGTACAGTACCAGTCAAAAGTGTATTTCATATGTACAGTACCAGTCAAAAGTGTATTTCATATGTACAGTACCAGTCAAAAGTGTATTTCATATGTACAGTACCAGTCAAAAGTGTATTTCATATGTACAGTACCAGTCAAAAGTGTATTTCATATGTACAGTACCAGTCAAAAGTGTATTTCATATGTACAGTACCAGTCAAAAGTGTATTTCATATGTACAGTACCAGTCAAAAGTGTATTTCATATGTACAGTACCAGTCAAAAGTGTATTTCATATGTACAGTACCAGTCAAAAGTGTATTTCATATGTACAGTACCAGTCAAAAGTGTATTTCATATATACAGTACCAGTCAAAAGTGTATTTCATATATACAGTACCAGTCAAAAGTGTATTTCATATATACAGTACCAGTCAAAAGTGTATTTCATATGTACAGTACCAGTCAAAAGTGTATTTCATATGTACAGTACCAGTCAAAAGTGTATTTCATATGTACAGTACCAGTCAAAAGTGTATTTCATATGTACAGTACCAGTCAAAAGTGTATTTCATATGTACAGTACCAGTCAAAAGTGTATTTCATATGTACAGTACCAGTCAAAAGTTTGGACACACTTACTCATTCAAGGGTTTTTATTTATTTTTTAATATTTTCTACATGGTAAAATAATAGGGAAGACATCAAAACTATGAAAGGGAATCACATAGTAACTAAACCCTTAGCCTTGATGACAGCTTTGTACACTCTTGGCATTCTCTCAACCATCTTCATGAGGTACTCACCTGGAATGCATTTAAATGAACAGGTGTGCCTTATTAAAAGTTAATTTGTGGAATTTCTTTCCTTCTTAATGCGTTTGAGCCAATCCGTTGTGTTGTGACAAGGTAGAGGTGGTATACAGAAGATAGCCCTATTTGGTAAAAGACCAAGTCCATATTATGGCAAGAACAGCTCAAATAAGCAAAGAGAAATGACAGTCCATCATTACTTTAACATGAAGGTCAGTCAATCTGGAAAATTTCAAGAATTTTTAAAGTTTCTTCAAGTGCAGTCGCAAAAACCATCAAGCATTATGATGAAAGGACACCAATAATAAGAAGAGACTTGCTTGGGCCAAGAAACACAAGCAATGGACATTAGACCAGTGGAAATCTGTCCTTTGGTCTGATGAGTCCAAATTTGAGATTTTTGGCTCCAACCGCTGTGTCTTTGTGAGACGCAGAGTAAGTGAACAGATGATGCATGTGTGGTTCCCACCGTGAAACATGGACGAGGAGGTGTGATGGTGTGGGGTGCTTTGCTGGTGACACTGTCAGTGATTTATTTAGAATTCAAGGGACACTTAACCAGCATGGCTACCACAGCATTCTGCAGCGATATGCCATCCCATCTGATTTGCGCTTAGTGGGACTATAATTTGTTTTTCAACAGGACAATGGCCCAAAACACACTTCCAGGAAGTGTAAGGGCTATTTGACCAAGGATAGTAATGGAGTGTTGCATCAGATGATCTGGCCTCCACAATCACCCAACCTCAAACCAATTGAAATGGTTTGGGATGAGTTGGACCGCAGAGTGAAGGAAAAGCAGCCAAACAAGTGCTCAGCATATGTGGGAACTCCTTCAAGACTGTTGGAAAAGCATTCCACGTGACTACCTCATGAAGCTGGTTGAGAGAATGCCAAGAGTGTGCAAAGCTGTCATCAAGGCAAAGGGTGGTTACTTTGAAGAATCTCAAATATAAAATATATTTAGATTTGTTTAAAACTATTTTGGTTACTACATGATTCCATATGTGTTATTTCATAGTTTTGATGTCTTCACTATTATTCTACAATGTAGAAAATAGTACAAATAAAGGGAAACCCATTGAATGAGTAGGTGTGTCCAAACTTTTGACTGGTACTGCATGTAGTAGATCAAATGTGTTTTAAACTGCAACTGGCACCTACTCCCTAGGCACTTCACCTCTGTAGATTGTTATTTTACTGCTGCCCTTGAATTATTTGTTACTTTTAGGTATTTTTCTTAAAACTGCATTGTTGGTTAAGGGTTTGTAAGTAAGCATTTCACTGTAAGATCTACTACACCTGCTGTATTTGGCACATGTGACAAATAAAATGTGATTTGATTGACCTATTGACATGTCTCCACCTGTTCTTTTAAATGCCCACTGATACACTGCACTTCTATTCTTCCACCACTAGATTGCAACATAACACAGTGTAACCCAGTCACCTGCAGAGGGATTCCTCCAGCTGATACAGTGTTGTTCTACTGAGGTCTCTTTGTGTTGTCATCACCACAGATCATACAGAGTTTCCTTTGTCCCAGGCATGTCAAATGAGTCAAATTTGACCCTTTAAAACCTGTTTTCTGTTTGTTTAATTGAATGTCCCACCCATCCAGACACTGTAGGACAGGTTAAATATAGAGAATGGATCAGGGACCAGAGTGGAGACACATGCCTTAGTTGCATAACTAACTAACATAAGGTTATCTGTCAGTAGCATTTTATCTGTCCCTTGTTTTGGAATCACACATGCATGCGCACAAACACATGCAAAACTATGAATATTGTTTCAATTATGAACATCAAGAGCAAGTGGCTTATAGGTCAACAAGTTTAAGTGCAGTAATGAAATACATTACATGACCAAAAGTATGTGGACATCTTCCAATATTATGGGTATTAATATGGAGTAGGTCCCCCCCTTTTCAGCTATAACAGCCTCCACTCTTCTGGGGAGGCTTTCCACTAGAAGTTGGAACATTGCTGCAGGGACTTGCATTCCAGTCAGCCTCAAGACCATTACTGTAGGTTCATGCTCTACAACATCCGCAGAGTACGACCCTGCCTCACACAGGAAGCGGGGCAGGTCCTAATCCAGGCACTTGTCATCTCCCGTCTGGATTACTGCAACTCGCTGTTGGCTGGGCTCCCTGCCTGTGCCATTAAACCCCTTCAACTCATCCAGAACGCCGCAGCCCGTCTGGTGTTCAACCTTCCCAAGTTCTCTCACGTCACCCCGCTCCTCCGTTCTCTCCACTGGCTTCCAGTTGAAGCTCGCATCCGCTACAAGACCATGGTGCTCGCCTACGGAGCTGTGAGGGGAACGGCACCTCAGTACCTCCAGGCTCTGATCAGGCCCTACACCCAAACAAGGGCACTGCGTTCATCCACCTCTGGCCTGCTCGCCTCCCTACCACTGAGGAAGTACAGCTCCCGCTCAGCCCAGTCAAAACTGTTCGCTGCTCTGGCCCCCCAATGGTGGAACAAACTCCCTCACGACGCCAGGACAGCGGAGTCAATCAACACCTTCCGGAGACACCTGAAACCCCACCTCTTTATGGAATACCTAGGATAGGATAAGTAATCCCTCTCACCCCCCCCCCCCTTTAAGATTTAGATGCACTATTGTAAAGTGACTGTTCCACTCGATGTCATAAGGTGAATGCACCAATTTGTAAGTCGCTCTGGATAAGAGCGTCTGCTAAATGACTTAAATGTAAATG
>NC_060177.1:11907431-11952964 GCF_021184085.1 Oncorhynchus gorbuscha | reverse complement strand
GCAGAGCAGAGTCTGATGGCTTTGAGACTACCAGAACCCACTGGATTCTCCAATTACATTGAATGAGTTACAGGACAAAATAAAAACCCTCCAACCCAAAAAGGCCTGTGGTGTCGATGGTATCCTCAATGAAATGATCAAATATACAGACAACAAATTCAAATTGGCTATACTAAAACTCTTTAACATCATACTTAGCTCTGGCATCTTCCCCAATATTTGAAACCAAGGACTGATCACCCCAATCCACAAAAGTGGAGACAAATTTGACCCCAATAACTACCATGGAATATGTGCCAACAGTAACCTTGGGAAAATCCTCTGCATTATTATTAACAGCAGACTCGTACATTTCCTCAATGAAAACAATGTACTGAGCAAATGTCAAATTGGCTTTTTACCAAATTACCGTACAACAGACCATGTATTCACCCTGCACACCCTAATTGACAACCAAACAAACCAAAACAAAGGCAAAGTCTTCTCATGCTTTGTTGATTTCAAAAAAAGCCTTCGACTCAATCTGGCATGAGGGTCTGCTATACAAACTGATAGAAAGTGGTGTTGGGGGTAAAACATATGACATTATAAAATCCATGTACACAAACAACAAGTGTGCGGTTAAAATTGGCAAAAAACACACACATTTCTTCACACAGGGTCGTGGGGTTAGACAGGGATGCAGCTTAAGCCCCACCCTCTTCAACATATATATCAACGAATTGGCGCGGCACTAGAAAAGTCTGCAGCACCCGGCCTCCCCTGCTAGAATCCGAAGTCAAATGTCTGCTGTTTGCTGATGATCTGGTGCTTCTGTCACCAACCAAGGAGGGCCTACAGCAGCACCTAGATCTTATGCACAGATTCTGTCAGACCTGGGCCCTGACAGTAAATCTCAGTAAGACCAAAATAATGGTGTTCCAAAAAAGGTCCAGTCACCAGGACCACAAATACAAATTCCATCTAGACACTGTTGCCCTAGAGCACACACAAAACTATACATACCTTGGCCTAAACATCAGCGCCACAGGTAACTTCCACAAAGCTGTGAACGATCTGAGAGACAAGGCAAGAAGGGCATTCTATGCCATCAAAAGAAACATAAATTTCAACATACCAATTAGGATTTGGCTAAAAATACTTGAATCAGTCATAGAGCTCATTGCCCTTTATGGTTGTGAGGTCTGGGGTCCGCTCACCAACCAAGACTTCACAAAATGGGACAAACACCAAATTGAGACTCTGCACGCAGAATTCTGCAAAAATATCCTCCGTGTACAACGTAAACACCAAATAATGCATGCAGAGCAGAATTAGGCCGATACCTACTAATTATCAAAATCCAGAAAAGAGACATTAAATTCTACAACCACCTAAAAGGAAGCGATTCATAAACCTTCCATAACAAAGCCATCACCTACAGAGAGATGAACCTGGAGAAGAGTCCCTAAGCAAGCTGGTCCTGGGGCTTTGTTCACAAACACAAACACACCCTACAGAGCCCCAGGACAACAGCACAATTAGACCCAACCAAATCATGAGAAAACAAAAAGATAATTACTTAACACATTGGAAAGAATTAACAAAATAACAGAGCAAACTAGAATGCTATTTGGCATTACACAGAGAGTACACAGCGGCAGAATACCTGACCACTGTGACTGACCCAAAATTAAGGAAAGCTTTGACTATGTACAGACTCAGTGAGCATAGCCTTGCTATTGAGAAAGGCCGCCGTAGGCAAACATGGCTCTCAAGAGAAGACAGGCTATGTGCTCACTGCCCACAAAATGAGGTGGAAACTGAGCTGCACTTCCTAACCTCCTGCCCAATGTATGACCATATTAGAGATACATATTTCCCCCAGATCACACAGATCCACAAAGAATTCAAAAACAAATCCAATTTTGAAAAACTCCCATATCTACTGGGTGAAATTCCACAGTGTGCCATCACAGCAGCAAGATTTGTGACCCGTTGCCACGAGAAAAGGGCAACCAGTGAAGAACAAACACCATTGTAAATACAACCCATATTTATGCTTATTTATTTTATCTTGTGTCCTTTAACTATTTGTACATTGTATATATATATATATATATATATATATATATATATATATATATATATATATATAATATGACATTTGTAATGTCTTTACTGTTTTGAAACTTCTGTATGTGTAATGTTTACTGTTCATTTTTTTTTTCACTTTGTATGTTGTCTACCTCACTTGCTTTGGCAATGTTAACACATGTTTCCCATGCCAATAAAGCCCTTGATTTGAATTGAATAGAAGCTGTTTTTCAGTCTCTCGGTCCCAGCTTTGATGCACCTGTACTGACCTCGCCTTCTGGATGATAGCGGGGTGAACAGGCAGTGGCTTGGGTGGTTGTTGTCCTTGATGATCTTTATGGCCTTCCTGAGACATCGGGTGGTGTAGGTGTCCTAGAGTGCAGGTAGTTTGCCCCCGGTGATACGTTGTGCAGATCTCACTACCCTCTGGAGAGCCTTACGGTTGTGGGCGGAGCAGTTGCCGTACCAGGCGGTGATACAGCCCGACAGGATGCTCTCGAATGTGCATCTGTAGAAGTTTGTGAGTGCTTTTGGTGACAAGCCGAATTTCTTCAGCCTCCTGAGGTTGAAGAGGCGCTGCTGCGCCTTCTTCACGATGCTGTCTGTGTGGGTGGACCAATTCAGTTTGTCTGTGATGTGTACGCCGAGGAACTTAAAACTTACTACCCTCTCCACTACTGTTCCATCGATGTGGATAGGGGGGTGTTCTCTCTGCTGTTTCCTGAAGTCCACAATCATCACCTTAGTTTTGTTGACGTTGAGTGTGAGGTTATTTTCCTCCCTGTAAGCCGTCTCGTCGTTGTTGGTAATCAAGCCTACCACTGTTGTGTCGTCCGCAAACTTGATGATTGAGTTGGAGGCGTGCGTGGCCACGCAGTCGTGGGTGAACAGGGAGTATAGGAGAGGGCTCAGAACGCACCCTTGTGGGGCCCCAGTGTTGAGGATCAGCGGGGTGGAGATGTTGTTACCTACCCTCACCACCTGGGAGCGGCCCCACAAGGGTGCGTTTTGTGGTCTCTTTTCCTGAGGGGAAGAGACAGGCTATTTCTTACCAGTTTTTGATGGATGGGTACCTTCATTGGAGCTGGAAGTGTCTGGGGGCAGAGGAGGGTAACCACTAGGGAGGTGGCCGGAGTACTGGCAAGGTTTGGTGGATCGTCATCATGAGCCTCTATTTGAGTGGACCAGTCTGCTGCAGGACCTGTGTCATCAGGGAGGGAAGTGTCTTGTGATGGCTCTTCCCTGAAGACTCGAAGCTGTCATCGTTCTCCTACTCATTGTGGCTGTTGCTCTCGGGTTTGTGATGTTTCTCCTCTTGACCTCTCGGTTCCCTTGTCCTCCTCTTCCCCACCTCTCTGCTGTTCATCTTGTTTGGGGACGTGCTGTGGGATCTGTGGCTCGTCTACTGGCTGTGTTGGTTGTTGCATTTCAGTTTCTACTACCCTTCCACCGTTCTTTGCTCTGTTGCTGTAGGCTTGTGGACAGTTGAAGTAGGTGTGCCCATCACCATTGCAGGGTGTGCACTTGCTTTCACTCGTGCAGTCTCTGGACTTGTGGCCGAACTCACTGCATCTCCAGCACGTAACAGTCTTGCAATCCTTCACCTGGTGGTCCATGGCATCACAGATATAGCAGCGGGTGGTCTGTCCTGGGTAGAATATTCTGCTGCTGTGTGGCCCCAGCAGGATGTTGTTAGGGATCACGACAGCTTCACCATCAGTTCCTCTTTGGTCCGGACCTTTGTACCCCCTTAGGCCATACCCATATCCCATTGTTGTCTACTGGTTTCGTGGCAGGCTGAAGGAGAGTGCAATAGCGTTGCAGATACAACTCTGTCGTGGTCAGAAACTCTTCCTCTACTTCAAAGGTATAGCCTTCTCGTCCACGTTAAATGGGGACTCCGCTTCCCAATCACTCATCATTTCTGCTCATGTGCATTTTCGTTGCGCCGATTTGGGAGGGTTATGTAGGAATAGTCGTCTGCAGCAGTGATCGAACTATAGGTTTTCAGCCACATACTCTAGTACTAGGCACCTCTCCTTCCTCAACGAAGCGCAGCCTGACCCAGAGTTGCTAAGGTCGGACCGCAGAGCTCCCAAAATTGGGAGCCATGATGGAACATTTGCTCCGTTATAAGTTGTGAAATCACCTTTACCATCACCAAAACAGTTTAGCAACCCTATCCCAGCCTGATTTCTACTTATGCTGTCTGGTCACGGTTGCTAGTTAGCAACGACTAGCTGGCTGACTTCTCTAGCTAACAACACCATAAAGGCCACACATATAAAGACACAGTAGCTAGTGAGCTATAGCAACTTACCAATATGAGTATTAAACGATCTTCAACCACGTTTGTTTCACTCTTATTTCACTAGACAAATAGTTTGACAGCTAACGTTAGCTAGAAGCTATCATGCTGCATTTCTATGTTTACAGCAGCCATGTGTGTTGAACATGAGATGGCCAACAATAAGCATTCCCTCGAACGATTTGTGGGGGTTAGCTGGTAAGGGATTATAATTAAGATATTATTTTTCATTGTAGTTTGTTAAAATATTTGCTCGAGAGTTGTTGATAAATAACTTTGAAGTGATGAAACATCTTGGAAGCAGATGCGCGTAAGTAAGTTTCTGCCTCTTTAAAACCCCGGTTTTTATCACAGTCGGCCAGATACATAAAGCTATCATTCAAAACATGTCTCACTGGCGTTATCTTGTGTACAACGATATACAAACAACGTCTGTGCAACATTACGTGTACAACGATATACAAACAACGTCTGTGCAACATTACATTATTGATGGCGATATAGCTTGTGAAAAAACCATGTGATTTTATTTACAGAAAGTTATTTGAGCATTCTCCATTAATGTCACCAAATCTCGATGAATGTCAGCATGCAGTGGTATTAATGTGGTTATGAGAGACTCGCATAGTCTCTATAGTCAATTATATATGCATTGTTAACGTTATAGCCAGAACTTGGAAACTCGGAAATGTCTGACTTGCTAACTGGCTGTAGTTGTACACGTGCCGCGCTCAACCAATTAGCAAGTCGGACATGTTCGAGTTTCCTAGTTCCGACTTTTATCTGAACGCGCCAATAAACCTGCGATACCGAAACTTTGTTCCGTGCGCCCGACAAATGAAAAAGTGAAGGTCGTTCCGACCAACCAAATTGCACTACTGTATTTTATAACTGACTAAACGGGAACTGATTTCCGGCTGAGACGAAAACTACCAGAAGGTTAGTGAGAAATCTTTTTGTAGCTACCCTAATAATAAACACTTTTCTCGTACTTTTATGTTTATTCCTGCAGGAATGATTGGAAGCAACAGTCATGTCATATGTAAGCAACAGTCATGTCATATATGGAAGCAACAGTCATGCACAGACAAAATGTTCAGCTACAGGTTGTTGTAATAGAGACTTGTGTCCCAGTTTTCCACCCTGTCTGAGTTGTGCTCCAATGGTCCAACAGCAGCAGAGAGTGAGGGAGGGAGGGAGGGAGTGAGTGTATGAATGAATTAGAGAGAGGCTGTGTGTGTCGTTTGAGTTGCTGCTGCCTTGTGCTCTGCTAACCCACAACATGGCATGTGGATATAATCCCTCTTTCTCTCTGCCCCAGTTTCTGCATGTAGATCTACTGCCTGTCTCCACCTTCTACCCCAGCCCCACTCTTTCTGTCCCTGTCCCTACTCCTACCCAACCCCCCCCCTGTCCTATGCTCTCACCCAGCAGTCAGGAGTGTTCTTGTCACAACCACACTGTCATATTTCCAGATCTCGCGTAGCTTTGTGTAGTGTGTATACAGCCCCGTGTCCTGTCCTGCACAGCTGAAATGTCACACTGCCGTCGCTAGGCCCAGCAGCTGAAGAGAAAGTGTGTGTGTGTGTGTTCAGGACTTTCCGGGGGCAGTTAAGATAAGCAAGTCTGGCTGAGGAAGCAGCAAGCAGACGTAGTGTTAGAAGACGTCCTCACCTGCAACACACACACAACTGTTTGTGTCTCTAGGTGTTGTTGACCAGAGGTACAGCTACAGGCCTGTCCCTCAGCAGCACTAGTCATGTCCTCTCTGCTGCGCTGTGTCTCCTGCTGCGGATCCACTGTCACCTTGCTCCAGCAAGGTGTTCGCCACCACACACCTGGCCGACGGGCCTTCAGGACCTTCCCACAGCTCTGGAACTGTGAGCCTGCTAAAGGTAGGACATAACTACAACTCCTTAACAAACACACAAACTCCTTAACACTGTCTTCTGATAACTGTCTTATCTGTATTTGTGCCACAGTAGGCAGTCTAGGCCTGGCTGCTTGTTGTTTTATAGCTTCTCCTCTCTATCCTACTAAAGGCATTGGGAAACTAAACAGCAGTTCAGTTAAGGACATTTTCTCCCCTGGCTGGAGGAGTGGAAAAACTCCCACAGAGCAGTGGCGGTTGTGTTTGGAATAGGGGTTGATAGGGAATTTGTTGAAATAGGAAACAATAGGACCGTGAATCAACTTAGCTAACATTTCTATGGGGTGCTAACATGACCGTGGCTAACTCCACTCTCTGTTGCTAACCTGCAAAGAGAACATGTAAGAGAGGTCAGTTAAAGGTGAAATGTGTATTCTGCTGTTCCGTGGCAGATCGACTTTTTATAAACACTACCCTGTGTTGTCACTGACTGAGGTAGCTGTGCTGGAGTGTATGTTGTGTGTTTGTGGAAGTTTTGTGTGTTACTGGGAAATTTAGCAGAGCAGGGTTTAGGTCTGTGTGTGACAGACAGCAGGCCTCGTCGTGGTGTGGGTACTGGCTCGCAGCCAACCAGCTGCTAATAATGTTTCTGTGCCGGGGAGGTCACCACACCGTGTAAGGACTGATATGTGAAACCCGACTCTCCACCGGCCTCGCCGGCCCAACTCACTTTCTGCTGCAGAACTACACTGTCTTTTAGTCTAACTTACACACACTACGGTAGTAGTCACTACGGCCTAGTACACTACAGCTTGCCTTAGTCCCTGCCTCACTTCCATTCTTCCTTACTCCCTTCCCTGCCTCTTCCACACGCTCATCTGCAGCCTCTTTTACCCTGAACCTGTCAGTCTCTCCCAGATTCTCACCTTGTCTTGATAACGGCAAACAGCATTGTTTTCTGAACTCATAATTGGGTTACTCTTCATGCTGTTAATTGTAATGCTATACTCATGTCTTCCACTCATGTATCTGAACAGGTGTGTTTGTGTGTGCGCACTGATTCAGTGTGTGTAAATCACGCCCATTGTTTTTCCCCGAGGTGTGTTGTATCTTATGTGGTTGTCGTCAAGTGTTTGTTAAAAGGAGGTTGTGTGTGTTGATGCAGGACGGCTGTATAAGGACCTGGTGGTAGGAGTTCCTAAGGAGATCTTTAAGAATGAGCGTCGTGTGGCTGTGTCCCCTGCGGGGGTGGAGCTGCTCGTCAAACAGGGCTTCAACGTCCAGGTGGAGTCTGGAGCAGGAGACCACGCTAAGTTCTCTGACCAAATGTACATAAACGCTGGGGCCTCCATCACAGACACTAACGGGGCCTTCGGATCTGACCTGGTCCTCAAGGTCAGTACTGGGCTATGGAACTCAAACTAAACTCAAACTCAGTGTGGTCAATACTGGGCAGGGAGTTAACTTGAACCCAGGGCTGCAGAGTTACATCTGAGAGGATCGGCCTAATCAAGGCTCTGTGCAGAATCATGGATCTACAGATCATCTTGCATTCCATGAACTACTCATAATGAGATCAAGATTAGTTATCCCACACAGCTCCTAGCTCAGGCAGATCCCCTCGCACGTGCTGTTAGGAAACAAAATGTGTACTGAACTATTGAGGGCCAGATCCTAACTTCACATATACACATGTTGAAATGTAACTTTATTGTAAACCATACTTCACACTTATAGTATGTGAATGGGAGTTTTACATAACAAATTGAGTGAGGAATGAGTTTTGCCCTTCCAAAGTATTAGGTATGGGATAACACTGGTAAAGTCTGAGTAAATCATTGTTGCTGGTTGTTTGAGCTAGTAGAGGAAACAAAATAAACATTTCAATCTCTTAGACATTGTTGGCCCCTGGTAACCTCTGACCCATCATCTCTCTTGAAATTTCTCTCCAGGTGAGAGCTCCAGTGTTGAACGAGGCTACTGGCAAACATGAGTCAGAGCTGCTGAAGCCTAAATCCACCCTGGTGAGCTTCATCTACCCAGCCCAGAATCCTGATCTCATGGAGAAGCTGGCCCAGAGTCAGACCACCGTGCTGGCCATGGATCAGGTCCCGCGAGTCACCATCGCACAGGGCTACGACGCACTCAGCTCCATGGCTAACATTGCAGGGTAAGGGGAGACCTGCACAAAGACCCAGACATGCAGACACACACGCATACGTACACACACAGTAACGCATATGTCTTGGCCTCCAGCTCTGAAACTGGTTCAATGTGTTCATAGAACTGT
Source organism: Oncorhynchus gorbuscha (assembly GCF_021184085.1). Lineage (NCBI taxonomy): Eukaryota > Metazoa > Chordata > Actinopteri > Salmoniformes > Salmonidae > Oncorhynchus > Oncorhynchus gorbuscha. Next base: position 11,944,420 of record NC_060177.1, on the reverse strand, counting down.
GTGTGTCCTGCAGGTACAAGGCTGTTGTTCTGGCTGCTAACCACTTTGGCAGATTCTTCACCGGCCAGATCACAGCAGCAGGGAAAGTCCCCCCAGCCAAGGTAAGTCCTTCTATAACAGTTATATCAACTAGATCAATGTGAATGTACCTGTCAAAACTGAACAACTGTGACGTCTCAGAGCATGAACTATATTATAGTGTTTTGACTAACCTGTCACCAGGACTGCAGAGTCTGTGGGATCAATGTAACGTCGCTGTATCTCTGACCGCCATCTTGTTAACCCTTCCAGGTCCTGGTCATCGGAGGTGGAGTGGCTGGTTTGGCTGCAGCTGGAGCCGCCAAGTCTATGGGAGCGATCGTCAGAGGCTTTGATACCCGGTGAGTTGCAGTACCAGATGAGTTGTAGTTAGTCTTCGATACCAGGTACAGTATTGATGATGTTCTGTATCCACCCTCAGACCAGCAGCTCTGGAACAGTTTAAGTCGTTCGGGGCGGAGCCTTTGGAGGTGCACATTAAGGAGTCCGGGGATGGTGTTGGAGGTTACGCCAAGGAGATGTCCCCAGAGTTCATTGCAGCTGAGATGGAGTTGTTTGCCAAGCAGTGTAAAGACGTGGACATCCTCATCAGTACTGCTCTCATCCCAGGTGAACATTCATTCATTCGGTATCTCATTCATTCATTCATTCATACTCTGTCTGCTTGTTCTCCTCTCTTTGTTTCTCTCCTACGTCTCTCCCTCCTTTCTCTCACCATGAATATCATTCCACTCTTTCTATCCTAATAATTTCCCTTTCTATAATGATCTGTGACCATGCCCTCTGTCTGTAGGGAAGCGAGCTCCCATCCTGATCAAGACAGAGATGGTGGAGTCTATGAAGGATGGCTCTGTGGTGGTGGACCTGGCTGCTGAGGCTGGAGGAAACATTGAGACCACCAAGCCTGGAGAGCTGCACGTACACAAGGTGGGGAGACCACCTCAGTTCTGGAAGAATAATACTGTCCCTAGAGTGTGTATAGTTGGAGCTTGTGTGTGTGTAACTGAGAACTGTGTGTGTTTCTCCTCAGGGTGTGACACACATCGGCTTCACGGACCTGCCCAGCCGCATGCCCACCCAGGCCAGCACCCTGTACTCCAACAACGTGCTCAAACTGCTCAAGGCCATCAGGTAAAGAGACGGGTGGGTGGACAGGTTTTTGGATGGATAGATGGACACTTTATAATACTACTAGACATGGACAGGGACAGTAGTTTTCCCTAGGACCGATCACGTTACCTGACCAGGAAAAACACCTGGCCTATGTTATAGCCCCACAGACCCTGAGTTGTTCCTGGCCAAGTCTAAAAGGACTGGAGTTTGATAAAGGTGGTTCAGTATATAAATGTGATATATTAATGTTTTTAATTGTGCTTATCACCATCAGCCCAGACAAAGACTACTTCCACTTTGAGCCCAAAGAAGAGTTTGATCACGGGACACTGGACCACGTCATCAGAGGAACCATGGTCATGCAGGTGTGTAGTATGTGTCTCTGTTGATACTTTATGTAGAATATGTCCATTTTGGGACCCTTTTATTTATTGTTTTGTCTAGTTCATTTTGACACAAATATCATTACGTCACATTTTTGTCATTTGAATAATGATTTAGTCTAGTTATTGTCAAAATGAATAAAACAATGGGCCATTTTAGTCAACTAAATGCCCTTTTGATTTAGTCCCATTTTAGTCAACTAAATGCCCTTTTGATTTAGTCCCATTTTAGTCAACTAAATGCCCTTTTGATTTAGTCCCATTTTAGTCAACTAAATGCCCTTTTGATGTAGTCCCATTTTAGTCAACTAAATGCCCTTTTGATGTAGTCCCATTTTAGTCAACTAAATGCCCTTTTGATGTAGTCCCATTTTAGTCGTCCCATTTCCATTATCTCATTAACCTTTAGTAAACATAAATCACTGACTTCCATGTGCACAAACACACACAGCCTTGTCCTACCAACATATTTTTCTGCATAAAATTTTATTGTAGATTCTTTTCCCAACAGCCAGATTGTCAGAACACATTACTCTGCAGCAGATGATACATCACAGCCTTTGACATACTGTAGTGTATTGTAATCAAAGTTCTGTCATAGTTAGTTACTACTTAACTAGCATTAACAATCTGTTATTACCTGAATGTATATATTGTGAGGACTCTCTTTCAGATGTCTCTTGAGGTTGGTAGTATTTTTTTCCCCGTCAAATTGTGGGTGCAAATACTGTCTTCTCCTGTGAAAGAAGGTTGGATTTGGTTTTGTTTTAATTGACACGATAAGTAAAGAGCTACAAAGTAGGTGAATCAGTCACACTGAGACTGAAGAAAGCAGGGAGTTTTAAATGTGATATTTCACTCCAAAATCAAAGTTTGGCAGATATTCTCTGTTGAATGAGTTGAAGAGTCCACGTCCCTTCATGCTCAGACTTTCTCTGCCTCCCAAATGGCATCCCATGGGCCCTGGTCAAAAGTTGCTCCCTATATAGGAAGTAGGGTGCCATTTGAGATGCATGCTGTTATTTCTGAGTGAAGCGTCACCATGACCCATAAGCCACCCTGCTATATTCTCTCAGCTGGAATCCAGCTGGCTGCACATAGCACAGTTTACGTGAGAAACAGGAATGCTAGTTATGAAATATTTTTTTTAAATGCACTTTTCCAGGAATGTCTTGATTTGAAAGTTTGGACATTTTGACAGTATTTACGGCAGACTAGAGAAGCAGAGAAAGCACGAGGTGTGTCACCTTACCACGTATTAAACAAAGAATTATTCATGCTATTTAAATGTGATTTTTCTCGCTAGCTATGTTCCATCGTTATATCCCCGTGGTTGTTACTCAGGTCCCTTAGGTGACATGAAGAATCCTGTCTTCTAGTTAAGAACCTCAACTTGCACGTGATTGGTCAGTCTCTTATTTTCAACCTTGGTGCCGTAGAAACTCACTTTTTAAAAAGCAAGGTTTCAATGAAATCATGACAGGATCCCTCCATTTCTAACAATAACCTTCCATTTGGAATATTCCTCAATTGCTCACGTGTTTCTCAATGTGTATATTTGTCATGTGGATTTCTAAAAACGTGTATTTTTCATCTTGTGTTTTTATCACATTGTGTGTTTCTCACATTGTGTTTGTCACATCTCCAGGAAGGCAAGAGCCTGTTCCCATCCCCCCAACCTAAGACACAACCCCCGGCCGCTCCAGTCAAACAGAGAAGTGTAGCAGAGCTAGCGGCAGAGAAGGCAGCCGTGGTCTCACCTTTCCAGAAGACCTTGACCAACGCTGGTGTCTACACCGCAGGTCAGACACTCACACCGTACACACACACACACACACACACACACACACACACACACACACACACACACACACACACACACACACACACACACACACACACACACACACTCTAACTCCCTCCCTCTCTGCTGTCCTCTCCTGTCTCCAGGTCTCTCTACATGTCTGGCGCTGGGCTTGGCGGCGCCCAACTCAGCCTTTACCCAGATGGTCACTACTTTCGGCCTGGCCGGCATCGTGGGGTACCACACGGTGTGGGGCGTCACCCCCGCCCTCCACTCACCCCTCATGTCCGTCACCAATGCCATCTCAGGTCAGAGGTCAGGGCTCAAATAGTGTCACTGCTGGGTCCTATTTATTTGTGCACACCTTAGTAAAATGTATTAAAACGCTTTGCAATGAAAAACGAGCACTTATTAGACAGACTTTGTCCGTCCCTCCTCGTGTGGGTCAGTTTTCAGCTGTTTGGTGTCTAGTGAATAGGACCCTGGTGTGTCAGCAGGTAATGGTCACCCTGTTCTCCATACTGGGTGTGTCTGTAGTGTAACAAAGCCCTCTGCTTATTTTCTCCCTCTAAGAAACCCCTGCAGAAACTGTTACATCATTCCATTTCTTTACTCCTTCAAGCACCTGGACGTTGAACAAGGTGTGTGAACATATTGTCTTCTCTCCCGTGGCAGGTCTGACTGCTGTGGGTGGTCTGGTCCTGATGGGGGAGGTCTCCACCCCTCCTCCTTCCCCGAGGGCCTGGCTCTGGCTGCAGCCTTCGTCTCCTCCATCAACATCGCAGGTCTGGCACACACACACACATGCACACATGCGCACACTCACACACACACAAGCAAGCACTCACTGTCTCTACCGGTCTCTGTCCTCCCAGGTGGGTTCATGATCACCCAGAGGATGCTGGACATGTTTAAACGTCCTACAGACCCTCCAGAGTACAACTACCTGTACGGTCTACCAATAGGAGTCTTCATAGGAGGTTACGGGGCCTCTGTGGCTGCTGGCTACCACATCGAGCAGGTGACACTGATGTGCTGTTGTTGTTGAAGTGCTGTTCTACAAATGATGTAACTACCTGGGGTTAGGAAGCCAATTGTGTTGTGTAGGTGTTTTATGTTGTGTAGGTGTTTTATGTTGTGTATCACTGTGTGTTCCAGATGATGTACCTGGGGTCTGGTATGTGCTGTGTGGGAGCATTGGCAGGGCTGTCTTCACAGGGCACTAGTCGTCTGGGTAATGCCCTGGGCATGATGGGGGTAGCAGGGGCATCGCTGCCACCCTGGGCTCCCTGAAGCCCTCTCCTGAGCTGCTGGCACAGATGAGTGCCGCCATGGCCACCGGAGGAACCCTGGGTAGGTGGACCTGCCACACCACACAGCCATATACAGATACACACCATCACACAGCCATATACAGATACACACCATCTCAAATCTAATCAACATGTCTTTAAAGTGTGTTTAAACATCTAAAAAGGTTTTATGATTGAAATGGAAACGTAAAAAGCCCATGGTCACCAGAAGACCCTGGGTAAGTAGGCCCTTCCTCAAAGACCAGGCTTAATCCGTGTCTGGGAAACGGGCCCAAGTCAACTTTTCCAGCAAGATGCCATGTTTCTACCTCTGAGCTTTTCCTTTTGCCATTGGTGATGAGGATTTTGGTCTGGACAACACAGGCAGATAGATATCTGATCTCATACACCATTCCACATTTGTTTAAGTGTATAAAACCATGATTAAGGTTTTTACATGTTATTGACTTTGCATATTATTTCTGAAGTCTTTGGAAAATGAGTGTGAATTATTGAAACTATGATGGACGATCCATCATGCGATCTGGATTGACAGATATACATGTTCTGATATCTTCATGGTGTCAGAGTACTTTAGGTGTGTGTGTGTACTTTAGTAGTGGTGTGTTATACTGATATGATGTTATTATTCTCTTAGGCCCTGGCAGCTGTCTCTCTCACACACACACACACACACACACACACACACACACACACACACACACACACACACACACACACACACACACAGGGCATGTGTGTTTATGCAGTCTGATATTAGTAATATTATCCTTTTAGAGAACTAGTTGTTATTTTATTAGGGTTTTTGACAACACTGTTCAGAGCGTGCCTCTAGACTATTCTGTTACTTCTGATGTTAATGCCCAATATGAATACAAAAGTAATTCAGTCCAGATGGTTGCCTTCCCAGCAAATACAGTATGTTGTAGCACTAGGAGTTAGTCCAACTCTATGTGAAGCACTGAGACCAGGAGAAAATACTTCCATAGAAAATGTCTTATACATTTGTCCTTCAGAGATTCAGGGCTGTTTTGTTGTTGTTGCTGAATTCCAAATCAACTGCTAGGACCTACAGCCATCGGTACCTGTATAGAACTGAAGGTCTCTAATGTGAAGGTGTCTGTTTTCCCCCTGTGCCCTACTCCGTGTTTCTGACCCTCTGCTACTCTGCTTCCCCAGGTCTGACCATTGCCAAGCGTATTGAGATCACCGATCTCCCCCAGCTGGTAGCTGCCTTCCACAGCCTGGTGGGTCTGGCTGCAGTGCTGACCTGTGTGGCAGAGTACATGATCGAGTACCCTCACTTGGACGTACACCCTGCAGCCAACATGGTGAAGACTGTGGCCTACCTCGGCACATACATCGGAGGGGTCACCTTCAGCGGGTCACTGGTGGCCTATGGCAAGCTGCAAGGTACTGTAGACCGCCATTAACCCACGTGGATGCAGGGACGCAGACACACACACTCTCTCTCTCTGAGCTCTCTGTCCTGTGGTACTGATTGCCTCCTTTGATCTAGCCAAAGCCCAAGATCCCATGGGAAATCCAGGCCAGGATGGTGTGTGTGTGTGTGTGTGTGTGTGTGTGTGTGTGTGTGTGTGTGTGGCTGATTATTGCGTGCCTGACAGAGTGGAAGTGCCGGGAGGCTTGTAGGAGTTCTATGTTGGTAAGGTAACAGCTGTTAAAGGAAAAATCCACCCAAAACCACTACAATGTATAGTGTTAAGTAACACATATGTGAGAGCAATATTTTTCATGATCAAATGTTTCATTTTGGTGTTTATAATAAGGTTGGTAGAAACGTAAAAATCTACGTGGAAATATGTTGCAGCTCAAGTCGACTACCAAATCCACAATGCAATGCTCTCTATGGGCTGGCTGGCTAGCTAGCAAACTTAACTACACACAATAATAACAAAGACAAGATCAGTATATGAAGTAGCTAGTTGGCTGTAAAATTGCCAAAACAAACTGCACTATCAATTTAAGGAGTCTACAATCTCACCTGTTCAACCTGCAGATCGATGTGCCTCAGAGTGGAGTTTGACATTCGCAACGGCACCATGCAATGCACCCTGGACTGAAGAGGCAGACAAATAGAAGAAATGTGCTAAACGCTCTGTTAAATTCTTAATTTCTCGAAGGTAGGAATATCGCAAAAAATCTGATCATTGAGTCATTTGAGAGAAGACATCCTGCCGTGTTATGACATCAGCCAGTATTGAAATCTGACATGTATGACATGTATGTCTAAAATGTCTAAAAGTCCTCTTCCTATTAACTTCCAGGGTAGTGAGAGAGACTTTATCACAGTGCTACGTCAAACCGGATGGATTTCTGCCTGCTTGAACACCAGTAACTCCGATAAACATTAAATGACCCAGGAAATCGATAGAAAATCACTCAGAGATACACAAAAGTAATGTAACATTCAAAATGGGTGAATCTTCTCTTTAAGTGTGTGTGTGTGGGGGGGGGGGGGGGGGGGGGGGTTGCTTTTCTACGGAGGGGAGTTATTTTTATAGCCCACGTGAGAAACGGTTGTCTCTATTGTGTTTAGAAACCGTCAGTTCTCTATTCCCTCTGTGATCGCTGGTAATGAGAGACCGACCGAAGGCAGGAGTCCCTGCCAGATCTGTGGTCTGTTATCAATATATTACAACGCTCCACATGACCTCCACCCCTCACTCTAATCAATGTGATGTATCAATACAACCCTCCACCATCTCTCCTTCCAGGATTCCCCGTTCCCCTCCATTCCCCCGTGTTCCCCTCCATTCCCCGTTCCCCTCCTCTCTGTTCACAATTTCCAGTTCAGAATGATAAATTGTGAGTTCAGAGTTTTGAGTTCTGGGTGCAGTTTTGTGAACATTGTTCTGTATTCCCTCCTTTCAGGTGTTCTGAACTCCGCCCCGCTGATGTTGCCGGGGCGTCACATGATGAACGCCGGTCTGATGACTGCGTCTGTCGGTGGTATGATTCCCTTCATGCTCAGTGCTGACTACGCTACTGGCATGGGCTGTCTGGTTGGAGTGTCTGGCCTCTCCACCGTCATGGTGAGAACATGGCTAAAGATGTCATGTTTTATACAGACATGGTGAAGCCCACCAATGACCAATAGTGTTATTCAGCTCTAATCAGAATAAGAAAAACTTTGACACTCAACAATGTTGGTGGGACTGACCTTGATAAAGGCTACAACGACAACCACAATCTACAGCAGGGTTAGGCAACAGGCCCGCTGGCCAGAACTGGCTTGAGTGGTAACATTTTTTTGTGTAGTTTGTTTCTGCTCCAACAGAAATTGTTCCACTGCTTAATCTAGTTGCCTACCCCTGATCTAGAGGAAATAACCCAGTATCATACAGTCACTGTGAGGGGTTTATCTATTGACTACCCAGCAAACCAAAATTGGCTTTGTAAAAGTTCCCAGAACATTCGCTAGCTTGCGGCAAATGTTCTCATAACACAAAACCTGGCCAGTTGGCTCATGATTACACAATGTTTGTATAAAAAATTTGCCTGATGTTGCCAGAACATTCCCAGAACATTGATCCTATATTTCGTTGCGGCAGTGTGCTCTAAAAACATTACTGGTGCATTACTACCTTACCTGGAACCCTAATGAGAACGTTTGGGGAATGTTCTGTGGTGGTTGTTACAGGTGTCGTGCACAACCTTTCAGTGAATGTTAGGAATACATTCCAAGGATAATACATTTAAAATGTTTTCTGAAATGTTTTTGGGATGTTATCCTAATGTTAGATAAAACACTACCTGGAACATAATGGGAATCTTAGCTAATGTTCTGGGAATGTTCCCGGTTTGCTGGGTATAGTTCCAAGATTTGAGTAACTTTCCAAAGAATCACAGCTTTTCGAGAAATCGAGGTTGGAAGATAACTGGAATTAAGAGGAAATCCAGGAATCCTCCAACTGGTATTTCTGGAAAACCCTACTAGTGACTGAAGCGTGTCCTGACTGTGATTGTGTTCCTGTAGGGTGTAACCCTGACGATGGCCATCGGGGGCGCTGACATGCCAGTGGTCATCACTGTGCTCAATTCCTACTCTGGTTGGGCGCTGTGTGCCGAGGGATTCCTATTGGACAACAACCTCATGACCATTGTAGGAGCTCTGATTGGCTCGTCTGGTGCTATCCTCTCCTACATCATGTGTGTGGTGAGTACTGCTAAACACTCAGTCGCATTCACTCACACACATACTCTCTCTCAGCCTCTCACTCAGACACTCACCTGCCAGTCAGGTAGCTTTGTCATCTTAGTTTTGCTCTTGCACTTTGAGATTTTTTTGGTTTTGGAATTCATCAAAAGATTTGTCACGCTCCCCATAGAGATATAATATAAATGTTGGATTTAATCCTGGTTACACCCCTCTTTCCAGGCAATGAACCGTTCCCTGCCCAACGTGATCCTGGGAGGGTTCGGTACCAGCTCCACGGCGGGGGGGAAACCCATGGAGATCACAGGCACCCACACAGAGGTCAATGTGGACCAGTCCATCGAACTCATCAAAGAGGCCAACAGCATCATAATCACCCCAGGTACACTCTCTCTCACTCACTCACTCACTCACTCACTCACTCACTCACTCACTCACTCACCACTCACTCACTCACCACCACTCACTCACTCACTCACTCACTCACCACCACTCACTCAGCACAAATGGATGCAATCATGCGTTCGCACAACAAGCAAGTTCTGGGAAGGGTTCAGAGGTAGTCTTATGGAACACACCTGTGTTCCAGTGTTCATCACTGTAGGAGGGTTGTGTGCAGAGTTGTGTATCTATATATCTGTCTGTGTGTTCTGCTCTCCTCCCAGACTGAAATCTGCTACCAGGTCATTTAGTAATGAACCCTGGCATAACATCTGTACTGGAGCCTGACACGGACAGGGAATGTGCGGTTTGTCTATGTCCCTGTGAAGCGGAGCTAGCTTGTTCGCCAGGCAGACAGACAGATAGGCAGGCAGTCAGACCTCAGAGGTAACTGGTAATATAGAAGACTACAGTGGCCCAGGGGTTAGAGGTCAGGGGTATTTGTTCCAAATATAGTTGATTAGTTGTAATCAACATACAGCACTGGCCTCTCAACTCTACCCAGTATCAGAACACACCTCTATCCAGTATGCTGATACCTCAGGACAGTTACACAAGCAGGCGTTAGACAGACACATGGGAGCGGGGTTTCCTCTCGCACGCATGCCCTCTTCTTCACCCCCGCCCATAACACACACAACCCCATAACACTTACAGGCAGGGGAAAGGGGTTTCCTCGCACGCACCACCCCCAGACTGTAGAAATCCTATGATTTAAGACAGAAGGGAGAGCAGAGGGGAGAGATGGAAGAGGGAGGGGGGGTGAGAATAGAGGGTGAAATTGGGCAAGAGGAGGTGAAAAGGGGGAGAGATAAAGGAAGGGTATTGGGAGAGAGGAGGGAGGGAAAAGGGGGAGAGATAAAGGAAGGGTATTGGGAGAGAGGAGGGGAAAAGGGGGATAGATAAAGGAAAAGTATTGGGAGAGGGGGAGGAGGGGAAAAGGGGGGGGAGAGATAAAGGAAGAGTATTGGGAGAGAGGAGGGAAAAGGGGGAGAGATAAAGGAAGGGTATTGGGAGAGAGGAGGGAAAAGGGGGGAAAGATAAAGGAAGGGTATTGGGAGAGAGGAGGGGAAAAGGGGGAGAGATAAAGGAAGAGTATTGGGAGAGAGGAGGGAAAAGGGGGAAAGATAAAGGAAGGGTATTGGGAGAGAGGAGGGGAAAAGGGGGAGAGATAAAGGAAGGGTATTGGGAGAGAGGAGAGGAAAAGTGGGAGAGATAAAGGAAGCCATTTAGTATTGGGAGTGTGCATACATTCTACGGGGTGGTCCCGAAAAGGCGGGAGAGATAAAGGAAGGGTATTGGGAGAGAGGAGAGGAAAAGTGGGAGAGATAAAGGAAGGAGAGGAGGGGAAAGAGGTACTGCAGCCTTGGTCAGGAGAGGAGAACAGAAGATAACAAATAGTTTCAAACATAACTTATTCACTTCTGTTTTTAGTCTTCCAAGAATAACTTCTGCATTAATTTACCTCTATCATTTATCTGGTCATTAGTTACCTCTATCATTTATCTGGTCATTAAGTTACTGGTCATTAAGTTACCTCTATCATTTATCTGGTCATTAAGTTACCTCTATCATTTATCTGGTCATTAAGTTACCTCTATCATTTATCTGGTCATTAAGTTACCTCTATCATTTATCTGGTCATTAAGTTACCTCTATCATTTATCTGGTCATTAAGTTACCTCTATCATTTATCTGGTCATTAGTTACCTGGTCATTAGTTACCTGGTAGACATGACATTTTTCTGCCATGTCTTGGAGAGGGTCACATCAACCTGAACCATCAAACACATTAAATGTATAGTTATGACGTGACCACGAGCAGCACCGCAGATATTAAGATGAGCATGAAGCAAGACAATGCAGGGAATATATGTGTGTGTGTGTGTGTGCACTGCTTGCTTGCAACATGGTCCGGACCAAAACAGCAGAGGTTCAACCTCGCGCTTCAACACTCTTAGTTGTTGTGGAAATCGGCCCAATATTCTGTTTACCAGTTGTGGAAAAAGTACTCAATTGTCATACTTGATTAAAAGATAACTTAATAGAAAATGACTCAAGTAAAAGTGAGTCACCCAGTAAAATACTACTTGAGTAAGAGTCTAAAAGTATTTGGTTTTAAATATACTTAAGTGTCAAAAGTAAATGGAATTTCTAAAATTAACTTATCAAGTAAAAGTATAAACCATTTCTAATTGCTTATATTAAGCAAAGCAGACGGCACCATTTATTTGTATTGACGGATAGCCAGGGGCACACTACCACACTCAGACATCGTTTACAAACTAAGCATCTGTGTTTAATGAGTCCACCAGATCAGAGGCAGTAGAGATGACCAGGGAAGTTCTTTTGATCAGTGTGTGAATTGGACCATTTTCCTGTCAAAATGTAAGAAGTACTTTTGTATGTCAGGGAAACTGTATGGAGTAAAAAGTACATATTTGCTTTAGGAATGTAGTGAAGTAAAAGTTGGCAAAAATATCAATAGTAAAGTACAGATCCCACAAACTACTTAAGTAGTGCTTTTTGAGTATTTTTACTTAAGTACTTTACACCACTGCTGTTTACTTCGTGCATCGCTGAGTCATACCTTTTAACAGTAACATTTAAACTTTACCTACAGTGACACTGTGATTGTGTAGGTTGGTCTGCTTATAACGTGTGTGTGTGTGTGTGTGTGTGTGTGTGTGTGTGTGTGTGTAGGTTGGGGTCTGTGTGCGGCTAAGGCCCAGTACCCCATTGCTGACATGGTGAAGATGCTGGTAGAGCAGGGCAAGTCTGTCAGGTAGGTCTTCACAATAATATAATTCTCTCTCTCTCCTCAATCATCTCTTTCTCTTCCTCTCTTCCTCTCTCTCCACTCTGTTTATTTTTGTTGGGGACCATCAGTCCTCCTGTCACAGTGAGAGAACGATATCTTCCTGTATTAGTCTGACTTCTAAAATAACATTCTTTCCATTTTTAGCTTTTCAATCCCACTGACCGTCTTGAGTTTCCTGGTCAGGAACACCTTTTAAGTTCAAGGAAGACGAAACACATCTGGGCCTAAAAGCTTTAGAGTGGAAAACATCTTTATTCTCCAAATTCGGAGCGAAGCTGTGAAGCCCTGACTGACTGAGGAATTGCATAAAGACAACATTAATGTGTGTGCTTGTGTGTGTGTGTGTGTGTGTGTGTTTCTAGGTTTGGTATCCACCCTGTGGCAGGTCGTATGCCAGGCCAGCTAAACGTGCTCCTGGCTGAGGCAGGTGTTCCATACGACGTGGTTCTGGAGATGGATGAGATCAATGAGGACTTCAAAGGTCAGAACACACACACTCACACTGATCAATTTACTGAACAAAAATAGAACGCAACAATGAAATTGTTGGTCCCATTTTTCATGAGCTGAAATGAAAGATCCCTGAAATGTTCCATACACACAAAGCTTTACCTCTAAAATGTCTTTAGATCCCTGTTAGTGAGCATTTTATCCTTAACCAAGATAATCCGTCCACCTGACAATTGGCATGCTGACCGCAGGAATGTCCGACAGAGCTGTTGCCAGAAAATTCAATGTTTATATCTTTACCATAAGCTGCCTCCAACGTCGTTTTAGAGAATTTGGCAATACATCCAACCAGCCTTTACAACCGCAGGCCACGCCAGCCCAGGACCTCCACATCCGGCTTCTTCACCTGCCAGATTGTCTGAGGAGTATTTATGGCATAGGCCCTGTGACCCTGCCCATACATGTGAAGTCCATAGATTAGGGCCTAATTGATTTAAATTGACTGATTTCCTTCTATGAACTGTAACTCAGTCAAATCTTTGAGATTGTTGCGTTTTATATTTGTGTTCAGTGTAGATTGATGGATTCATTGATTTGATCATACGACCAGCAGGCATCCCTCACACTTGGTTGTGTTTGTAACGCAGCCTGGCAGGTTCCATCCATAGTTTCGCCAGGGTCTCTGTACCGATTTTACTTAATGTGTCCCCCCCACAGAGACTGACCTGACGCTGGTGGTGGGTGCTAACGACACAGTGAACTCAGCAGCCCAGGAGGACCCCAACTCTATCATTGCTGGCATGCCAGTCCTGGAGGTCTGGAAGTCCAAACAGGTAGGAATGAAGAAGGTAGTATAAGAGTATTAGTACACGGCCCTCGCTGGTTTACAAAAGGAAGGAAGGATGCAAAATATTGTCTTGTTCTGCTCTCTGGTGTTGAGGGCTGAGTCCTCCTACTCTTTGGTTGACAAGGACTCTCACAGGTATAGAGTATAAGAGTATAACATGAGATTGTGAAGTGTGCTGTCTTCTGTTTCTCTGTAGGGGATTGTGATGAGCTCTCCGACTAGTTATTTTAAACATATTTCTGACACTATTTATTTAGACCAGTCATACGCAACAGACGGGCCGTGGGTCCTGAACTAAAATGATAAATGAGGGTTAGTCATGCCTCGACCCCTGGTCTCATATGAACACACATAAGACATGACAAAATGTGTAGAATTGCAGGAAATTAGCTGCAGTTTTCTCTCCGCCAACAAGAGGGCTGTGAACTGTTTGGGTTGTGAGGTGGGGGTTTGTTACGCCGATAAATGACAATGTCCATCTGGACATTTGCCACCTAGGTAATGTGTGTGACCCTGACCTTCTCAAACAGTACTTCCATACCCCTGATTTAAACAGTTGGAAACAGAGGGGGATGTGGGGATGGAACTCCAGTGGGAAGAGGAATATAAAAGGTGACGTTAGCCATGTCTCAACCCTGTTCCCCGCCATGTCTCAACCCTGTTCCCCTCCCTGTACTGTAGGTGATTGTGATGAAGAGGACCATGGGTGTGGGCTATGCTGCAGTAGACAATCCCATCTTCTACAAGCCCAACACATCCATGCTGCTGGGAGACGCCAAGAAGACCTGTGACACACTACAGGCCAAGATCAGAGAGGCCTACTACTAGAACAGAGATGGACAGTACACACACACTCCCTATCGGCTTTACGGAACTATTTATTTGTCTTCAATCCAGATGCAGGTGTATGGTTAAGATTAGTAAACAACGTTGAATATTTTTACACTTAGTGGCTTGATGATTATAGAGGTCCTCAGTACATATGATTATTGGATGTTGGGCAGTGATGTTGAACCAAAGGTGTGGACACGATGATTAGATTACATTTAAATTAACCCATGCACTGCCTGCCCTGATTTGTAAATAAAAATCTGTTTTGAATGTGATCTGTTGGCTAGAGTTCCCTATTCAATTGTATTTGTAAGAGCTTGTCAGGTATAATTTCACACACAAGCACTGAGCAGCACCAACTGGAGTTGAAACCACATGCTCCCAGTAGCTAACGGTAGACTGGCTCTCAACCAGTAAACACCAGCAGCGTGTTGCTCTAGCCTGTTAAAGGTCATGGAACCTACATGCACAGCGTTCACCATACATACAAATGAAGAACAAGCTGCATTGACAGATGTCCAGCGTAATGAATTCAACCCCAGCCTTTATCAATCTTTACACTTCTGTATTCACACATACTCACAGTACATTTCCTTTGGTCATTTCATACGGAAACACAGACCAGCTGATACCGTTCATAATTCAACATGACATGTTGCACAGTAACAACCAAGACAGCAACAAGAGTTTCAATCTGTTAAATGTGGATCAGATTAGAGCTTTACGTTGTCCTCCACACAAATCTGAGACAGTAGCTAGGTTTCCATCCAATTCATGGGTTTCATTAGATTATAAAAACGATAAACATCTCTGGTGGGAAAATGCATATCAAATGGACTTGTTGTGGATAAAAGGCTGATGTAGTGCACATAGAAGTAACTAAAAAATAAATGGGGTTCCATCACATTTACCTCTGATGGTTTTGTTGCATTATATAGGAAATGGTTCCACTCTGGCCTTGGCATGTGTGTTCCAACCAACAGCTTGCAGATACACTGTATCTATAGCCTACATGACATTATGGATAGTGTATCTATAGCCTACATGACATTATGGATAGTGTATCTATAGCCTACATGACATTATGGATAGTGTATCTATAGCCTACATGACATTATGGATAGTGTAGCTATAGCCTACATGACATTATGGATAGTGTATCTATAGCCTACATGACATTATGGATAGTGTATCTATAGCCTACATGACATTATGGATAGTGTATCTAGCCTACATGACATTATGGATAGTGTATCTATAGCCTACATGACATTATGGATAGTGTATCTATAGCCTACATGACATTATGGATAGTGTATCTATAGCCTACATGACATTATGGATATAGTATAGATACAGCCTACATGACATTATGGATAGTGTATCTATAGCCTACATGACATTATGGATAGTGTATCTATAGCCTACATGACATTATGGATAGTGTATCTATAGCCTACATGACATTATGGATAGTGTATCTAGCCTACATGACATTATTATGGATATAGTATAGATACAGCCTACATGACATTATGGATAGTGTATCTATAGCCTACATGACATTATGGATAGTGTATCTATAGCCTACATGACATTATGGATAGTGTATCTATAGCCTACATGACATTATGGATAGTGTATCTATAGCCTACATGACATTATGGATAGTGTAGCTATAGCCTACATAACATTATTATGGATATAGTGTAGATATAGCCTACAACATTATTATGGATAGTGTATCTATAGCCTACATGACATTATGGATAGTGTAGCTATAGCCTACATGACATTATTATGGATATAGTGTATCTATAGCCTACATGACATTATGGATAGTGTATCTATAGCCTACATGACATTATGGATAGTGTATCTATAGCCTACATGACATTATGGATAGTGTATCTATAGCCTACATGACATTAAGGAGTGTATCTATAGCCTACATGACATTATGGATAGTGTATCTATAGCCTACATGACATTATGGAGTGTATCTATAGCCTACATGACATTATGGATAGTGTAGCTATAGCCTACATGACATTATGGATAGTGTATCTATAGCCTACATAACATTATTATGGATATAGTGTAGATATAGCCTACATGACATTATTATGGATATAGTGTATCTATAGCCTACATGACATTATGGATAGTGTAGCTATAGCCTACATGACATTATGGATAGTGTATCTATAGCCTACATGACATTATGGATAGTGTAGCTATAGCCTACATAACATTATTATGGATATAGTGTATATAGCCTACATGACATTTATGGATAGTGTAGATATAGCCTACAACATTATGGATATAGTGTATCTATAGCCTACATGACATTATGGATAGTGTAGCTATAGCCTACATGACATTATTATGGATATAGTGTATCTATAGCCTACATGACATTATGGATAGTGTATCTATAGCCTACATGACATTATGGATAGTGTATCTATAGCCTACATGACATTATGGATAGTGTATCTATAGCCTACATGACATTATGGATAGTGTATCTATAGCCTACATGACATTATGGATATAGTATAGATACAGCCTACATGACATTATGGATAGTGTATCTATAGCCTACATGACATTATGGATAGTGTATCTATAGCCTACATGACATTATGGATAGTGTATCTATAGCCTACATGACATTATGGATAGTGTATCTAGCCTACATGACATTATTATGGATATAGTATAGATACAGCCTACATGACATTATGGATAGTGTATCTATAGCCTACATGACATTATGGATAGTGTATCTATAGCCTACATGACATTATGGATAGTGTATCTATAGCCTACATGACATTATGGATAGTGTATCTATAGCCTACATGACATTATGGATAGTGTAGCTATAGCCTACATAACATTATTATGGATATAGTGTAGATATAGCCTACAACATTGTTATGGATATAGTGTATCTATAGCCTACATGACATTATGGATAGTGTAGCTATAGCCTACAACATTATTATGGATATAGTGTATCTATAGCCTACATGACATTATGGATAGTGTATCTATAGCCTACATGACATTATGGAGTGTATCTATAGCCTACATGACATTATGGATAGTGTATCTATAGCCTACATGACATTATGGAGTGTATCTATAGCCTACATGACATTATGGATAGTGTAGCTATAGCCTACATGACATTATGGATATAGTGTAGATATAGCCTACATAACATTATTATGGATATAGTGTAGATATAGCCTACATGACTTTATTATGGATATAGTGTATCTATAGCCTACATGACATTATGGATAGTGTAGCTATAGCCTACATGACATTATGGATAGTGTATCTATAGCCTACATGACATTATGGATAGTGTAGCTATAGCCTACATAACATTATTATGGATATAGTGTAGCTATAGCCTACATAACATTATTATGGATATAGTGTAGATATAGCCTACATGACATTATGGATAGTGTATCTATAGCCTACATGACATTATGGATAGTGTATCTATAGCCTACATGACATTATGGATAGTGTATCTATAGCCTACATGACATTATGGATAGTGTAGCTATAGCCTACATGACATTATTATGGATATAGTGTATCTATAGCCTACATGACATTATGGATAGTGTAGCTATAGCCTAAATAACATTATTATGGATATAGTGTATCTATAGCCTACATGACATTATGGATAGACTGGATGGACATTATTATAGACAAGAGCCAGATACAGTGTAGCTATAGCCTACATGACATTATTATGGACATAGAGACAGATACAGTGTAGCTATAGCTTACATGACATTATTATGGACATAGAGACAGATACAGTGTAGCTATAGCTTACATGACATTATGGTTCTTTATTTGTCAAAACGGCAACAAAGCATAGATCATCATGTCACCAGAATAAGACCCTGGATATTTATTGGAAAGGCACATCAAGCCCATCACATGCAGACTGCAGGAATGTCCACTGGAGCTGTTGCCAGTGAATTTAATGTTAATTTCTCTACCATAAGCTGCCTCCAATGTCGTTTTAGAAAAATTGGCAGTATGTTCAACAAGTCTCACAACAGCAGACCACGTGTATGGGTTGTGTGGGTGAGCGTTTTGCTGTCAACGTTGTGAACAGAGTGCCCTATGGTGGCGGTGGGGTTATGGTATGGGCAGGCATAAGCTTTGGAAAACTTAATAAAATTGCATTTTACCAATGGCAATTGGAATGCACAGAGATGCCGTGAAGAGTTCATTGTGTCCTCCTCTCAGAGCGCTAAGAACCTTGGCGTGATCCTGGACAACACCCTGTCGTTCAACATCAAGGCATGGCCCGTTCCTGTAGGTTCATGCTCTACAACATCCGCATTTGCCTCACACAGGAAGGTCCTAAGGCACTTGTCATCTCCCGTCTGGATTACTGCAACTCGCTGTTGGCTGGGCTCCCTGCCTGTGCCATTAAACCCCTACAACTCATCCAGAACGCCGCAGCCCGTCTAGTGTTCAACCTTCCCAAGTTCTCTCATCACCCCGCTCCTCCGCTCTCTCCACTGGCTTCCAGTTGAAGCTGCATCCGCTACAAGACCATGGTGCTTGCCTACGGAGCTGTGAGGGGAACGGCACCTCAGTACCTCCAGGCTCTGATCAGGCCCTACACCCAAATAAGGGCATGCGTTCATCCACCTCTGGCCTGCTCGTCTCCCTACCACTGAGGAAGTACAGTTCCCGCTCAGCCCAGTCAAAACTGTTCGCTGCTCTGGCTCCCCAATGGTGGAACAAACTCCCTCACGACGCCAGGACAGCGGAGTCAATCACCACCTTCCGGAGACACCTGAAACCCCACCTCTTTAAGGAATACTTAGGATAGGATAAAGTAATCCTTCTCACCCCCCCCCCCCCTTAAAATATTTAGATGCACTATTGTAAAGTGGCTGTTCCACTGGATGTCATAAGGTGAATGCACCAATTTGTAAGTCGCTCTGGATAAGAGCGTCTGCTAAATGACTTAAATGTAAATGTAAATGTACCTTCACCACCCTGTAAAGTTAACATATTTCATCTGTAGCCTAAATCATAGTGGGAAAACCACACAAAATGTCATTGTGTGACTTAAATTTACTTCAATACATGTTTACCTCAATATTAGTTTTAGACACAAAATGATCCTACCTTGTCTCAGTAGTGATTTTAGACACAAAATGATCCTACCTTGTCTCAGTGGTGATTTTAGACACAAAATGATCCTACCTTGTCTCAGTGGTGATTTTAGACACAAAATGATCCTACCTTGTCTCAGTGGTGATTTTAGACACAAAATGATCCTACCTTGTCTCAGTGGTGATTTTAGACACAAAATGATCCTACCTTGTCTCAGTGGTGATTTTAGACACAAAATGATCCTACCTTGTCTCAGTGGTGATTTTAGACACAAAATGATCCTACCTTGTCTCAGTGGTGATTTTAGACACAAAATGATCCTACCTTGTCTCAGTGGTGATTTTAGACACAAAATGATCCTACCTTGTCTCAGTGGTGATTTTAGCATGTAAATCTTGGTGGGGCAAAACAGTGTAATAAAAGAAAGAAAGTGGGATGCTTGCCAGCAAAGTCACGAAACAATACATTAATAGCACTAGCAGTGACAAATGGTGCCCACAACCTGTTAGGGCCGACATAAAGCTGTCCCAACAGCAGTCCCAGAACCAGCTACACCTGGCTAACAGCTGAGCCTGGTCTGGCAGAGAAACACTTCTTTCAGCCTCATTTACTGCCTTTAAAAAAACATGGCTGATATGGCTGACTCGCTTAAATGTGGTTTCTACTGACAATGGAGATGTACAAGCTACGGCATAAGGGGGAGACAGACAAGCCACTTGCTCTGAATGATGGGTCGCCACTGCCTTGTATAGCGTATTTTGTTTTGTCGACATTTGGAAAGTTACAACATTTATATTATATCTCTATGGGGAGCGCGCCAAATCTTTTGATGAATTCACAAAAAAATCTCAAAGTGCAAGAGCAAAACTAAGATGACAAAGCTACCTCACTGGCAGGTGAGTGACGTACTTTACTTGCATAAAAAGGCTGAATGGAAAACTGGTTAGTAAGACAGTTTGTCAGCTATTTTTGGAGGCCTTGGTGGTGATTGTGTGTGTAGGTAGATCCTCTCCCCTATCTGCAGTCTCTTGTGTCTCCCAGAGGTAGTTTTGGCTCCTCTCACCTATCTGCAGTCTCTGTGTCTCCCAGAGGTAGTTTTGGCTTCTCTCACCTATCTGCAGTCTCTGTGTCTCTCAGCGGTAGTTTTAGCCTCTCTCTCCTATCTGCAGTCTCTGTGTCTCCCAGAGGTAGTTTTGGCTTCTCTCACCTATCTGCAGTCTCTGTGTCTCCCAGCGGTAGTTTTGGCCTCTCTCTCCTATCTGCAGTCTCTGCGTCTCCCAGCGGTAGTTTTAGCCTCTCTCTCCTATCTGCAGTCTCTGCGTCTCTCAGCGGTAGTTTTGGCCTCTCTCTCCTATCTGCAGTCTCTGCGTCTCTCAGCGGTAGTTTTGGCCTCTCTCTCCTATCTGCAGTCTCTGCGTCTCTCAGCGGTAGTTTTGGCCTCTCTCTCCTATCTGCAGTCTCTGCTCTCAGCGGTAGTTTTGGCCTCTCTCTCCTATCTGCAGTCTCTGTGTCTCTCAGCGGTAGTTTTGGCCTCTCTCTCCTATCTGCAGTCTCTGTGTCTCTCAGCGGTAGTTTTGGCCTCTCTCTCCTATCTGCAGTCTCTGCGTCTCTCAGCGGTAGTTTTGGCCTCTCTCTCCTATCTGCAGTCTCTGCGTCTCTCAGCGGTAGTTTTGGCCTCTCTCTCCTATCTGCAGTCTCTGCGTCTCTCAGCGGTAGTTTTGGCCTCTCTCTCCTATCTGCAGTCTCTGCGTCTCTCAGCGGTAGTTTTGGCCTCTCTCTCCTATCTGCAGTCTCTGTGTCTCTCAGCGGTAGTTTTGGCCTCTCTCTCCTATCTGCAGTCTCTGCGTCTCTCAGAGGTAGTTTTAGCCTCTCTCTCCTATCTGCAGTCTCTGCGTCTCTCAGCGGTAGTTTTGGCCTCTCTCTCCTATCTGCAGTCTCTGCGTCTCTCAGCGGTAGTTTTGGCCTCTCTCTCCTATCTGCAGTCTCTGCGTCTCCCAGCGGTAGTTTTAGCCTCTCTCTTTCCTATCTGCAGTCTCTGCGTCTCTCAGCGGTAGTTTTGGCCTCTCTCTCCTATCTGCAGTCTCTGCGTCTCCCAGCGGTAGTTTTAGCCTCTCTCTTTCCTATCTGCAGTCCCTGCGTCTCTCAGCGGTAGTTTTGGCCTCTCTCTCCTATCTGCAGTCTCTGCGTCTCCCAGCGGTAGTTTTAGCCTCTCTCTTTCCTATCTGCAGTCTCTGCGTCTCCCAGCGGTAGTTTTAGCCTCTCTCTTTCCTATCTGCAGCCTCTGCGTCTCCCAGCGGTAGTTTTAGCCTCTCTCTCCTATCTGCAGTCTCTGCGCCTCCCAGCGGTAGTTTTGGCCTCTCTCTCCTATCTGCAGCCTCTGCGTCTCCCAGCGGTAGTTTTAGCCTCTCTCTCCTATCTGCAGTCTCTGCGTCTCCCAGTGGTAGTTTTGGCTTCTCTCTCCTATCTGCAGCCTCTGCGTCTCTCAGCGGTAGTTTTGGCCTCTCTCTCCTATCTGCAGCCTCTGCGTCTCTCAGCGGTAGTTTTGGCTTCTCTCTCCTATCTGCAGCCTCTGCGTCTCTCAGCGGTAGTTTTGGCCTCTCTCTCCTATCTGCAGTCTCTGCGTCTCTCAGCGGTAGTTTTGGCCTCTCTCTCCTATCTGCAGTCTCTGCGCTCCCAGTCTCTGCGTCTCCCAGCGGTAGTTTTAGCCTCTCTCTCTCCTATCTGCAGTCTCTGCGTCTCCCAGCGGTAGTTTTGGCCTCTCTCTCCTATCTGCAGTCTCTGCGTCTCCCAGCGGTAGTTTTAGCCTCTCTCTTTCCTATCTGCAGTCTCTGCGTCTCTCAGCGGTAGTTTTGGCCTCTCTCTCCTATCTGCAGTCTCTGCGTCTCCCAGCGGTAGTTTTAGCCTCTCTCTTTCCTATCTGCAGTCTCTATCTGCAGCCTCTCTCTTTCCTATCTGCAGTCTCTGTGTCTCCCAGCGGTAGTTTTGCCTCTCTCTCCTATCTGCAGCTCTGTGTCTCCCAGCGGTAGTTTTAGCCTCTCTCTCCTATCTGCAGTCAGCGGTAGTTTTGGCCTCTCTCTCCTATCTGCAGTCTCTGCGTCTCTCAGCGGTAGTTTTGGCCTCTCTCTCTCCTATCTGCAGCCTCTGCGTCTCTCAGCGGTAGTTTTGGCCTCTCTCTCCTCCCTGCAGCCTCAGCGTCTCCCAGCGGTTGTCTTAGCCTTGTTGATCAGTGTGTGTAGGTAACAGTAGAAGTACATCAGGTTGTCGTACTGTCCTGTGTACTCCTGTCTCAGACACAGCTCCTGGTAGTCCTTGAGGAAGTAGTAGACAGCCTCTATGGTTGCCAGGTAGGTGTCTGGAGAACCTTTCTGATGGCGCCAGAAACACGTCTTCCTGGTCTTCAGCTCCACACGGAGCAACGCTGCAGGAACAGAGAAAAGAACAGTCCATCAGTCATTATCAGGGCCAGGAGTTTGTCCTGTTCACATTGTGACCCGACCAAGAAAAACTCTGGGCTCTTGTTGTAGGCTATAACTAGGTAATAACAAAGTAGTTCCCCCATGTAACGTACAGCACTTTAAGTTACATCAATGCTATATCTATCATAATTACCCTGTAGTCTCTCATCTGTGATGATTCTGGTGGTCTGGTTCCATGTGCTGTCGATGAACACCACTCTCTGGAGGGGACAGGCCCCTGGTGTCTCAGTCTGGCCCTCTATCCCTGCTTCCCCTCTCCCCTCTTCTGTGTGTGTGGCTCCTGATGTGTGTCCCTCCGCCTGCTGTGTAGCCCCTGGCATCTCCTCGGCTCTGGGCCTCTTTGGGGACGGTTCCTCATCTGGGGAGGCAGCTGACTTCATGACAGCCAGGTTCTGCAATCTCCATGTCATCTCCTCCACTGAGACTGATCCAGGACCAGGGAACACCAGCACTACCTAAACATGCACACACACCCAATACTTGTCAGTCATTTCAAGTCAACATAATACAATGGTATTAATATTATCTAAATCAGGTTACATTAGACACATGACACACATTTTTATGTATATGATGTGGTAAACAAACTGTTTATTAGTTAATCAGGCTCACATTCTCTGAATATTTGTTCATATGAAGATGAGGAAAAGCTGACTAACTTTGTCTGTGTCATCTTCATACTCAGGTATGCAGGGGTAGGTGTAGATGGTGACATCATCGGGGGCGAGGATCTTGGCGTGTATGGCTGTGCTCTTCCCATCAACCTCACTGGGATGCTTGATGATGTCAATCTTTATAGGGAGCTGCAAACACAAGTTAGAGAAAGTTTACAGTGTGACCAACCATGTTCATCCATTACAGGTCAGGTATTACCAATACAAACAGTCAACACAGGTACTGTGAATTGTCTCAAACTTGTATCTGTACATACACCATAAGCTTGATCAATTAGTTGAATCAGGTGTGTTCTTTCATGCTGGGCTGTAACAAAAGCCTGCATCTGCACCAGAACCGAAGTACACTTCAATCTTGAATGCACCAATTTGTAAGTCGCTCTGGATAAGAGCCTCTGCTAAATGACTTAAATGTAAATGTAATCTAGTGTGTGAGGCACCGTAAGTAGTACCACTATCTCTGACAGCCCATGTCTGCAGGCTAGTGCTTGAATAAAACCAATCAGACTGGCCACTACAAGCCTGTGTGCTTTAATAAAACCAATCAGACTGGCCACTACAAGCCTGTGTGCTTTAATAAAAACCAATCAGACTGGCCACTACAAGCCTGTGTGCTTTAATAAAACCAATCAGACTGGCCACTACAAGCCTGTGTGCTTTAATAAAACCAATCAGACTGGCCACTACAAGCCTGTGTGCTTTAATAAAACCAATCAGACTGGCCACTACAAGCATGTGTGCTTGAATAAAACCAATCAGACTGGCCACTACAAGCCTGTGTGCTTTAATAAAACCAATCAGACTGGCCACTACAAGCCTGTGTGCTTTAATAAAACCAATCAGACTGGCCACTACAAGCCTGTGTGCTTTAATAAAACCAATCAGACTGGCCACTACAAGCCTGTGTGCTTTAATAAAACCAATCAGACTGGCCACTACAAGCCTGTGTGCTTTAATAAAACCAATCAGACTGGCCACTACAAGCCTGTGTGCTTTAATAAAACCAATCAGACTGGCCACTACAAGCCTGTGTGCTTTAATAAAACCAATCAGACTGGCCACTACAAGCCTGTGTGCTTTAATAAAACCAATCAGACTGGCCACTACAAGCCTGTGTGCTTTAATAAAACCAATCAGACTGGCCACTACAAGCCTGTGTGCTTTAATAAAACCAATCAGACTGGCCACTACAAGCCTGTGTGTGTTATGTTTAATAAGGCCAATAAGGAGAACAGAGCTCCAGATCTTTCCCTGACCTTGACAGAGGGGATTTCCTGCTGGCTGACGCCCACTAAAGAGCAGCAGGTGTAGCAGAAGAACATCCGGGAGCCTCCGCAGCTAGAACACTTCAGCCTGCCCCTCTGCTGTGCCTGCTCCAGCTCCCTGTGGGGAGCCAGCTTCAGACCATGGAGGGGAGGGGAGGCAGGGACAGGGTTCTGTTTGGTTACTGGTTTGGAGTCCTTGTCAGGTTGCTGGGTTTTAGCCAGTGGTGATTTGGGAGAGGAGGACACGTCCACACCACTGGGACTGGCTAGCACGTCCGAACTGGACATCCCACTGACTGACTGGAGGTGGCTGACAACAAACAAAACATCAAACGGGAGAATCAGGTGCACAGCCAGGGACGTAGTTATACCAGTGACCGGAAGAAAAAAACAATGGTAGACAGGCTATCAGTGCATCACCCACCACTTCACAATGGTAGACAGGCTATCAGTGCATCACCCACCACTTCACAATGTGCGCTGGAGGAAGTATACATTTAAAAAAAATACTTCATTGTTTGAAACCCGAATGTTTTACCACATTGTGAGGCATGTCCTACATTGCTTGAAAATCCAACCATAGAAACATGGAGGCAATTATTTTATAAAGACTTCATAGGCATCACACGAGTTTCACGTTTGGGGAGCATATCATTTCTTCTACCGATCTGTGCCAGTTATGATCTTCATATGCACATTTTCATGGAATAGTTTAATTTCAACAATAACATTTTTGTTTCTCAATCATTGTCTTGTGGTTAATCAAAACATTCTTCATGTTAATCAGCACCAGTCTCTGACATATGGACACATTTATACACTGATCATTGACGGTTAAATATCTTAAATGATCGGATGGAGCTCAGAGATGGCCAATGCAGCCGTTGGCCTAGAACTTCCATTATCAACTAAGTTAAAATACATAAAGCTCACAAATAAAAACAGTAGAAAATATACTGATAAATTCAGATTCTTTCACATTCATCTCTCAACTCAACTTGTCTGTCTGCCTCCCTTTCTGTCTGTCTGTCTGCCTCCCTTGGCTTGAGCTATCACTAATGAAGCGCAACATTGTATCAAATCAATCAACTGGATTTGACCAAAAGCTGTCTCTAGTGAACTTGCAACGATCAACTAGTCTATTCCGGGCCCAGAGTTTCCTCAGAGATTTTTGCACAAGGGAAACTTATTTTATGACTGGATATATGGGATCATCAGATTATGATATTTTGCACTTTCACACCGAGGTTTGGTGATTATCGAGGGGCGATTGTTGGAAATAGTTTTCAAATAGGCCTACTGTGAGGAATTATTAGGCAATCATTTGCAATGGAAGTAAAAAAATAAAAATAAACTTTTGACTGACTGTGTGAGGTGAAGAAAATAATTACTAAAGCTCAGCTTATTAGTGGTGGACATGGTGATTTAAGACAATCAAAAATCGAACATCCCTAAATGGGCATTTTCTTACATTTGTGCGCAACAGGCCAGGTAGGCTACATCTATGCGTGCTCAGGCGTGTGTGTTCCCTCAACATTAACAAGACAGAAACAAGGCCCATGCTCATTGCTCACATGGAGCACTCCAAACAAATGACAATGACTACTGAGTATTTCCCAACCACTTTAGCTGAGACTGGTCAAAAAGTTCTCTCTACAAGCCAATGTGTACTGCTTTGGAGATTATAGATTTTTTTAAATTTGATTTAACTGTGCGACACAGCCCCCCACCAAAACTAGTAGAGACCCTACTGAGTATTTCCCACCCCAGTTTAGCTGAGACAGGCATAGCAGTGGGAAGTAGGGGTGCTGTGTCGCAATTATTATTTTTTTAAACCTTTTTGGGGGGGTTCCACAAAAGTAGTGCACTGGGCCTTTAATAGTGCTGTATTAGTGGACCCATATAGCCATTAACAGCCCCCCCCCAAAAAAACCCCGCTATGAACAGGTACTAAAGTTCTCTCTACAAGCCAATAAGTATCCCACATACAGTGTATTGCATTGCAGAGATAGGAGTGGTTGTAAGGAATAAGGAGTCACCAGTACTCTGTATTAAACCCGTTGCCCAGCACAAGAGACCCATTTAAGTTTTGCAGAATCTATTGAATAATTTCAATAACATTATTTGTATTTTGTTGGTGTATTTATTTAAATATAGCCTACACAATAGCTTAACATACCATTATCTGTGTAAATTAATACAAATAAATGCGGTATAAATAATACAATATTTAAAGTATCCATACATTTATTCAGAGGTGGTTGCAATGCTGTGAAAAAAAGTTGTACCACAGAACAATGAGACAGATATTTCACCGGATGTATAAATGTGAAACTTCTGCTTGGCGTTTCCACAGTAAGAGGAAGCCCAGTGGGAGAATATTATTGCTAGAACGGGCTAATATAATCTGGCTAGCTCGCGCTTGGCTCTGCCCACTATGACTAATTTGTTCCGATTGGAAACGACAGGCTGTGGTCTATCTTGATTTAGTTATAAAACTATTTGGTTGTACTGCACTAGAGTCCTAAAAAATATATATTACTAAAGTTTAGCATTTCTTTGCAGGGGAATGCTGGGCATAATATCCTGTTGCTAGGAGAACGGTAATGTCAGCACTGCACTGTGTAAGCAAAGAGTTTTATAACTAACCCATTGTGCTAACTTAGAATCTTGTTGCAGATAATGATAGCTAGCTAAATTAGCTTGAGGCTATAAACACGTTCATATAGCGATACAAGGAATGTTTTTATCTAACAGTGGAAGACATAAATCCCATTTCACAATTCATTAACGTTACCTGTTTAAAATGAGACTTGATCCAATTGATTTAGAACAATTGTATATGTACTCTGAAGCGGAGCAAGCATGGACTCGCTCTACACCGGAAGTGTCAACCGGAAGAAGTTAGCGGCGCTAATGTTAATGACTGCTGTTACCTAGCAACGGAACACAAGAGTAATATTTTGACACTCAGGGCTGAGCATCTTTGGAGGGTCAGAGACAAAACATGGCTAAACAACAAGACCCAGAGGACGATGAAGAAATCCTGAGCACGTTTGAAAAGTTTGTTCGGAATCAGGGACTGGTAAGAAAAGCCTTATAAACAATGGTTATTTATTAGAGACTGCTGCCAATGTGTTAATTTGACGTTAGCTAACGTTAACAAGTAGTTCCTAGCACAGTCCAGGCAAGATTACATAGTGTAGGCAATTTTGTTTTATACCATGTGTTAAGCTGTAAGAATTCACTCGCTAATTGTGTACACTACCGGTCAAAAGTTTTAGAACACCTACTCATTCAAGGGTTTTTCTTAATTTTCTACATTGTAGAATAATAGTTAAGACATCATAACTATGAAATAACTCATATGGAATCATGTAGTAACCCAAAAAGTGTTAAACAAATCAAAATATATTTTATGGTTGAGATTCTTCAAATAGCCACCCTATTTGAAGGAGTTCCCATATGCTGAGCACTTGTTAGCTGCTTTTCCTTCACTCTGCGGTCCGACTCACCCCAAAGCATCTCATTTGGGTTGAGGTTGGGTGATTGTGTAGGCCAGGTCATCTGATGCAGCACTCCATCACTCGTCATCTTGGTAAAAATGGCCCTTACACAGCCTGGAGGTGTGTTGGGTCATTGTCCTGTTGAAAAACAAATGATAGTCCCGCTAAGCCCAAACCAGATGGGATGGCATATCGCTGCAGAATGCTGTGGTAGCCATGCTGGTTAAGTGTGCCTTGAATTCTAAATACCAGCAAAGCACCATCACACCTCCTCCTCCTCATCTGTTCACCCACATCACGTCTCATGTGGCGGTTGGAACCAAAAATCTCCAATTTGGACTCCAGACCAAATTACAAATTTCCACTGGTTTAATATTCATTGCTCATGTTTCTTGGCCCAAGCAAGTCTCTTCTTCTTATTGGTGTCCTTTAGTCGTGGTTTCTTTGCAGCAATTCGACCCTGAAGGCCTGATTCACACAGTCTCATCTGAACAGTTGATGTTTAGATGTGTCTGTTACTTGAACTCTGTGAAGCATTTATTTGGGCTGCAATTTCTGAGGTTGGTAACTAATGAACTTATCATCTGCAGCAGAGGTAACTGGGTCTTCCTTTCCTGTGGCGGTCCTCATGAGAGCCAGTTTCATCATAGCGCTTGATGGGTTTTGCGACTGCACTTGAAGAAACTTTCAAAGTTCTTGAAATTTTTCGTATTGACTGACCTTCATGTCTTAAAGTTATGATGGTCTGTTGTTTCTCTTTGCATATTTCTGCAGTTCATAATATGGACTTGGTCAATTACCAAAATAGGGCTATCTTCTGAATACCACCCCTACCTTTGTCACAACACAACTGATTGGCTCAAACGCATTAAGAAGGAAAGAAATTCCACAAATTAACATTAAAGAAATACATTCCAGGTGACGACCTCATGAATCTGGTTGAGAGAATGCCAAGAGTGTGCAACGCTGCATCAAGGCAAAGGGTGGCTATTTGAAGAATCTCAAATATAAAATATATTTGGATGTTTTACACTTTTTTGGTTACTACATGAGTCCATGTGTTATTTCATAGTTTTTACGTCTTCACTAATATTCTAAAATGTAGAAAATAGTCAAAAATGAAGAAGAACCCTTGAATGAGTATTGGTGTTCTAAAAATTTTGGCTGGTAGTGTAGGTATTTGAGATGGATCACAACATGATAATAATCAACATAAATACTCACATATAACAAATAGGCCTACATCATGATACTGAAACAGTCTCTCAACACTTTCTGTAGGTTGACTGGCCCGTGGCGTTTGAGGAGAATATAGAGATATCATCCCACTTCAAACATTACAGTCATCCCAGACAGATATATGACTACTTTAAAGTAAATGTGCCATTCCCAGTGGACGTCACCATGTCCTTCTCCAAGAGCATAGAGGAGCTATATTCCAAGATAAAACTACATGCATCCATAATGTCACAAGAACAGAGCAAAAACAAGAATGCGGAGTCAGTATTTGATGATATGAATACATGTAAGTAGCTACACTACCCACAGCTCTCAAATTCACCATCAGGCCAAATTGTATATTTCTAGCCCAGGTCATTGAAACATAGGGCTGCTGTGAAGTGGTGATACCTTTGCCATTATCTCAATGTTTCTTTCTCAGATAAAATGTATGTGCAAAGAGCACATCGAATCATGAAAGAGCAGGTAATGAGTTGCAGTTATAATTATTTGTATTAGATTTGATCATTTATATAGGATGATTCTGATTTACAACAACATTGACTGTTTAATTCCAGAGTGAGGCAGTGTCGCGGAGCTTGGACATCAAGGTGAGTCTGTTGTCTTGTCTGTTTATGGCTCTTTACACCATGAGGGACATATCTCTCTGGTGTTTACTTAGTTAAACTAATGAGTTGTGTTTCTCCAGGACTATGACTACCCAGGGTTTGATGCAGTCGAGGACACTGACATCCCAGGACATCCTGATGCCTTACAGCATTTGGACAGAGTATCAGAGGCCCAAGGCTTTAATGTACATACCTGCAAACTCAAATCTTGTGTGTGTGTGTGTGTGTGTGTGTGTGTGTGTGTGTGTGTGTGTGTGTGTGTGTGTGTGTGTGTGTGTGTGTGTGTGTGTGTGTGTGTGTGTGTGTGTGTGTGTGTGTGTGTGTGTGTGTGTGTGTGTGTGTGTGTGAGTGTGTGTGTGAGTGTGTGTGTGAGTGTGTGAGTGAGTGTGTGAGTGAGTGAGTGAGTGAGTGAGAGTACCAGACCAGAGTTCTGCTCTCCCTCATCAAAGGGGAATACTGTGGCAGCTCTGCAACCAATCACGTTAATCTAAGGAGCAGCCAGGCTCCTATTAAAGTCCTGTAGTATTAACAGTCCCAGGCTGCATCCTAAATGGTACCCTATTCCCTATATAGTGCACTACTTTTAACCAGGGCCCATAGAGTTTCCCATAGGGCTCTGGTCAAAAGTAGTGCAGTATACAGAAACGGAGAGACAAATGAAAGGCAGAGTAAACCAGCGCTGGGCTAGTTCTTATTTATGACCACAAACACTAATATCCATCCATTGCGCTGAAAGCCAGATGTGGCCGGTCCGGGTGATGGAGAGCAGACTTGTTATGTTATGTCAGGTCTCACAGATACCTGAGCTGTCACAGCTTTTAGGAAAAAGAGAAGGGATCGCATGCAAACTTCACATGCATGTCAAGCACATGTGTATTGAATGTGGCCCTCTCCCGCTCTCGGTGCATGCGGTCGGATTCGACTGCATTCCAAGTACACATGATTCATCTCTCACATATGTACTGTAGCTATGCTGCTGTGTGGCAGTCTTTAACGGCAGGGTGGATTGGTATTCATTGAAAAGTAGATTAGAGATTAGCTAGTTATCTGTAATGCTTTATTTAACACTCCTGTGTCAGCTGGTATTTACTGACACAATTGGGAACCACCTAACAACAGTAAGGTCATGGTGGCTGTTTCACTGACTTATCAAAATACTAAAGAATAATTATCGAGCAATTATTATGTAATTACCACTTTGCAATGACCATTTAATTGCTGTGTACATAACAGAACAATTCAGTC
The DNA here is from genome assembly GCF_021184085.1 of Oncorhynchus gorbuscha. Classification (NCBI taxonomy): domain Eukaryota; kingdom Metazoa; phylum Chordata; class Actinopteri; order Salmoniformes; family Salmonidae; genus Oncorhynchus; species Oncorhynchus gorbuscha. The sequence goes on along the minus strand of NC_060177.1, from coordinate 11,913,001 downwards.
CCATTAGGGTTAGGCTAATCATCATTAAACCTGCTGTATGTGTGTGTATGATTCTTTACTGCAGCCAGGCTTCCTGAAGATCTGGAGGCCGTTCTTTCTGTGTGATCTGTCCGTGGCTGTTCTCAAAGACACATTCTGGTGGTTCTTCCTCCACAGATTTAAGGTGACTTCACTCCATCCTTTGTGATGCACTATATCAACGGACAATGCAACCAAGACATGTAACTTTGATACATATATTAATATGAGGCAGATGATGGGGAGGCTCGTCTTTTACTCCAGCCTGTACAGTACATCCATCACTGGCAATATAGTATTTATAGATGAATGTGATTTAGAGGAAATGCGTGCAGTGAAAATGATCTTATCTGAAGGTTTCTGCCAGATTCCACAACTAAGTTATGATATACTCAGTATTAAGCAGAGGCAGTCTTACACACGTAGCACAATAGAAAGCGTATGCACAATAGAACTATTGAAATATCTAAATATTGTACGTAATAGTTCCTGATAGAGTTGAGTAAATGATGAAATGTATGGCTCTGTACGTACATTTACTTTAGAATATGTTCTGACAGTTGTTGATGCTGTCAGGTTAGGTAGCCTGCAGTACCTTACAGCGTGGAATTGTGTGTCAATATCCTCCCAGCCTAATGTGGAGGAGGAGAGCCAGTTGTTTGATCGGATCTCTGGAGCCTTTGTCTCTCTGCTGATGACCGTTCAGATGGACCTGAAGGACAAGCTCTTTAAGGTACTTATGTATATTTAACAAACACTGTTATCCAGAGAGACTTACATTCAGAGCATTCAGCTGTCACAGTCATTGCAAGTAGAACCTTCTTCAAAAACAGCTGCTGTCTGCAAAATCACTGCTTCTAACTTACTTGAAGAAAAGACAAGTATCAGTGTTTGTGTAAGACAAGACAGGTGCACCAGTTACAGTAAAGACTGTGTGTGTGTTCCAGGTGTATGCAGACTGCCTGGCCCAGGCGGTCTACGCAGCGTTCTCGCAGCATTCCCTGAGTCCATGGAACGTCTAGGCCATGACTTCAAGACAGACCTGACTGACCTCATCTCCCTCTGGGTGTCAGGTTAGTGTTATTGTTTGGGTCTGGTGATCACGGCATGCAACCACATCACGCTGTATTTAGAGAGCAGTTTAACATCTAAATGCATTACAGACTTTCTAAACAACAAAATTACAAACTGTAAATGACAAAGAACAACAAAGATCAAATCAAAATGTATTTGTCACATGCTTGGTAAACAACAGGTGTAGACTAACAGTGAAATGCTTACTTACGGGCCCTTCTCAACAATGCAGAGAGAAAATTGAAAAGATTTTTGGAAAGAATTGTAACACGAGGAATAAATACACAGTGAGTAATGGTAACTTGGCTATATACACGGGGTACCAGTACTGAGTCGATGTGCAGGGGTACAATGTAATTTAGGTAGATATGTACATATAGGTAGTGGTAAAGTGACTAGGCAACAGGATAGATAATAAACAGTAGCAGCAGCGTATGTGATGAGTCAAAAGAGTTAGTGCAAAAAGGGTCAACGCAGTCCAGGTAGCTATGTTGTTATCTATTTAGTAGTCTTATGGCTTGGGGGTAGAAGCTGTTCAGGGTGTTGTTGGTTCCAGACCAGCACCGGTATTGCTTGCCATTCGGTAGATGGGTGGCTGGAGTCTGACAGTTTTTGGGCCGTCCTTTTAATTTTTTTTTCACCTTTATTTAACTAGGCAAGTCAGTTAAGAACAAATTCTTATTTTCAATGATGTCCTAGGAACAGTGGGTTAACTGCTTGTTCAGGGGCAGAACAACAGATTTGTACCTTGTCAGCTTGGGGATTTGAACTTGCAACCTTCCGGTTACTAGTCCAACACTCTAACCACTAGGCTACCCTGTCGCTCCTTTGATAAGAACAACATACATTTAGTGTTTAAAAATAGTGTGTCTGTCTCCTATGTGTCTCTGTTAGGTGTGAAGCCCACCCTGTTGTCATGGCAGAGCTGGAACCTGGGCTGGCTGGATCCTGTAGACACGTCCGGGAAGAGCAATGGAGAGTCAGCATGTGGTAAGACCTGATCTACTGACCTGTTTCAGATTTACTGACGGTTTGCATCTACCTGAAAGTTGTTTCAGATTCACATCTACTGACCTGTTGTTTCAGATTCACTGAGGGTTTACATTTACTGACCTGTTGTTTCAGATTCACATCTACTGACCTGTTGTTTCAGATTCACTGATGGTTTACATTTTCTGACCTGTTGTTTCAGATTCACTGGGGGTTTAGATTTACACATCTACTGACTGTTGTTTCAGATTCACATCTACTGACCTGTTGTTTCAGATTCACATCTACTGACCTGTTGTTTCAGATTCACTGGGGTTTACATTTACTGACCTGTTGTTTCAGATTCACTGGGGGTTTACATTTACTGACCTGTTGTTTCAGATTCACTGAGGGTTTACATTTACTGACCTGTTGTTTCAGATTCACTGAGGGTTTACATCTACTGACCTTTGTTTCAGATTCACTGACTGACTATTTGTTTCAGATTCATCTACTGACCTGTTGTTTCAGATTCACATTTACTGACCTGTTGTTTCAGATTCACATTTACTGACCTGTTGTTTCAGATTCACTGGGGGTTTACATTTACTGACCTGTTGTTTCAGATTCACTGAGGGTTTACATCTACTGACCTGTTGTTTCAGATTCACTGAGGGTTTACATTTGACTGACCTGACCTGTGTTTCAGATTCACTGGGGGTTTACATTTACTGACCTGTTGTTTCAGATTCACTGAGGTTTACATTTACTGACCTGTTGTTTCAGATTCTACATCACTGACCTGGTTTCAGATTCACATTTACTGACCTGTTGTTTCAGATTCACTGGGGGTTTACATTTACTGACCTGTTGTTTCAGATTCACATTTACTGACCTGTGTTGTTTCAGATTCACTGGGGGTTTACATTTTACTGACCTGTTGTTTCAGATTCACTGGGGTTTACATTTACTGACCTGGTTTCAGATTCACATCTACTGACCTTTGTTTCAGATTCACTGAGGGTTTTACATTTACTGACCTGTTGTTTCAGATTCACATCTACTGACCTGTTGTTTCAGATTCACTGAGGGTTTACATCTACTGACCTGTTGTTTCAGATTCATCTACTGACCTGTTGTTTCAGATTCATTTACTGACCTGTTGTTTCAGATTCACTGGGGTTTACATTTACTGACCTGTTGTTTCACATCTACTGACCTGTTGTTTCAGATTCACTTTACTGACCTGTTGTTTCACACATCTACTGACCTGTTGTTTCAGATTCACATTTACTGACCTGTTGTTTCAGATTCACATTTACATTTACTGACCTGTTGTTTCAGATTCACTGGGGGTTTACATTTACTGACCTGTTGTTTCAGTTCACATCTACTGACCTGTTGTTTCAGATTCACTGGGGTTTACATTTACTGACCTGTTGTTTCAGATTCACATCTACTGACCTGTTGTTTCAGATTCACTGAGGTTTACATCTACTGACCTGTTGTTTCAGATTCACTGGGGTTTACATCTACTGACCTGTTGTTTCAGATTCACATCTACTGACCTGTTGTTTCAGATTCACTGGGGTTTACATTTACTGACCTGTTGTTTCAGATTCATCTACTGACCTGTTGTTTCAGATTGACTGAGGGTTTACATTTACTGACCTGTTGTTTCAGATTCACTGACTGACCTGAGATTCACTGTTTACATCATTGTTTTTCAGATTCCATCTACTGACCTGTTGTTTCAGATTCACTGAGGTTTACATCTACTGACCTGTTGTTTCAGATTCACTGAGGTTTACTTCTACTGACCTGTTTCAGATTTACTGCGGGTTTACATCTACTAACCTATGGTTTCAGATTCACAGAGAATTTACATCTACTTACCTGTTGTTTCAGATTCAATGAGGTTTACTTCTACTGACCTGTTTCAGATTTACTGCGGGTTTACATCTATAACCTATGGTTTCAGATTCTGAAGAATTTACATCTACTCACCTGTTGTTTCAGATTCTGACATCTACATCTACTGACCTGTTGTTTTCAGACTGACTGAGGGTTTACTTCTACTGACCTGTTTCAGATTTACTGAGGGTTTACATCTACTGACCTGTTGTTTCAGATTCACATCTACTGACCTGTTTCAGATTTACATCTACTGACCTGTTGTTTCAGACTGACTGAGGTTTACTTCTACTGACCTGTTTCAGATTTACTGAGGTTTACATCTACTGACCTGTTGTTTCAGATTCCTGAGAGTGTTTACATCTACTGACCTGTTTGTTTCAGACTGACTGAGGGTTTTAGGCTAAATCTATTCTGTCACATAACGCTGTGATGTAGTGAAGGCATGACTTGATAGTTAGACGTTAAACTGTCAGTCATCCTGACCGTGGTGCCGTGGCCTCGCTGAGTGTTGGCACACAACAAGCCATCACTGCACTGTGACAGCTTTAGGATGAAGTAGGATTTGAAATTCATTCACTTTTATTCTCACAATATTGTGTTGATCTTAGTTTGTAGCTTGCGCTCATAACTCTCAGACATGGATTTATACTGTGTGTGTCTGTGTGTGTGTGTGTCTGTGTGTCTGTAACTGATTATTGCTCTCTGTGGTTTAGATGTGTCACTAGACAGGGAGAGTGTGTAATGTTAGTGCTGTTTGAAAGTGTTCTGGTGTTCTGGGGGGTTCCGTGCTAAGCTTCAAAACACTCCAGACTCTCTGGGAAACAAGGTTCAAATGTATCAAGTTCTGCCTTTCCCTTGTATCCCCCTGGAACCCCCCTACACCCACCTGCCTTTCCCTTGTCTCCCCTTGTCTCCCCTCTCACCCCTACCCTTCCCTCCACACATGCTGTTGGCATTAAGCACACATGTTGTCTCATTTGTTCCTGCTTCGCCACAAATGCATGCAGGGCCTACTGCCATCCGCTGTGCTTAAAGTGTGTCTCTGGATGCATAGTAGATCGTTCTCACATTATTTTAACAAGTGGAGTGTTTGCTGCTGTGCAACACTGATGTTGCTGATGCTACTGTAGCTGATTCCACTCATCACCAGCGTTCATGCCACTCTGACTCGTTCTGCATCCCAAATGGCATCCTATTCTGCTTGGTCAAAAGTAGTGCCGTTTGACTAGCCTACTGACCTGTTGTTTCAGATTGACTGAGGGTTTAGGCTAAATCTACTGACCTGTTGTTTCAGATTGACTGAGGGTTTAGGCTAAACCTACTGACCTGTTGTTTCAGATTGACTGAGGGTTTAGGCTAAGTCTACTGACCTGTTGTTTCAGATTGACTGAGGGGTTTAGGTTAAGTCTACTGACCTGTTGTTTCAGGGTTTAGTTCTACTGACCTGTTGTTCAGATTGACTGAGGGTTTAGGTTCTACTGACCTGTTGTTTCAGATTGACTGAGGTTTAGGTTAAGTCTACTGACCTGTTGTTTCAGATTGACTGAGGGTTTAGGCTAAGTCTACTGACCTGTTGTTTCAGATTGACTGAG
>NC_060177.1:11862456-11907331 GCF_021184085.1 Oncorhynchus gorbuscha | reverse complement strand
AAGCAGAGCAGAGTCTGATGGCCTTGAGACTACCAGAACCCACTGGATTCTCCAATTACATTGAATGAGTTACAGGACAAAATAAAAACCCTCCAACCCAAAAAGGCCTGTGGTGTCGATGGTATCCTCAATGAAATGATCAAATATACAGACAACAAATTCAAATTGGCTATACTAAAACTCTTTAACATCATACTTAGCTCTGGCATCTTCCCCAATATTTGAAACCAAGGACTGATCACCCCAATCCACAAAAGTGGAGACAAATTTGACCCCAATAACTACCATGGAATATGTGCCAACAGTAACCTTGGGAAAATCCTCTGCATTATTATTAACAGCAGACTCGTACATTTCCTCAATGAAAACAATGTACTGAGCAAATGTCAAATTGGCTTTTTACCAAATTACCGTACAACAGACCATGTATTCACCCTGCACACCCTAATTGACAACCAAACAAACCAAAACAAAGGCAAAGTCTTCTCATGCTTTGTTGATTTCAAAAAGCCTTCGACTCAATCTGGCATGAGGGTCTGCTATACAAACTGATAGAAAGTGGTGTTGGGGGTAAAACATATGACATTATAAAATCCATGTACACAAACAACAAGTGTGCGGTTAAAATTGGCAAAAACACACACATTTCTTCACACAGGGTCGTGGGTTAGACAGGGATGCAGCTTAAGCCCCACCCTCTTCAACATATATATCAACGAATTGGCGCGGGCACTAGAAAAGTCTGCAGCACCCGGCCTCCCCCTGCTAGAATCCGAAGTCAAATGTCTGCTGTTTGCTGATGATCTGGTGCTTCTGTCACCAACCAAGGAGGGCCTACAGCAGCACCTAGATCTTATGCACAGATTCTGTCAGACCTGGGCCCTGACAGTAAATCTCAGTAAGACCAAAATAATGGTGTTCCAAAAAAGGTCCAGTCACCAGGACCACAAATACAAATTCCATCTAGACACTGTTGCCCTAGAGCACACACAAAACTATACATACCTTGGCCTAAACATCAGCGCCACAGGTAACTTCCACAAAGCTGTGAACGATCTGAGAGACAAGGCAAGAAGGGCATTCTATGCCATCAAAAGAAACATAAATTTCAACATACCAATTAGGATTTGGCTAAAAATACTTGAATCAGTCATAGAGCTCATTGCCCTTTATGGTTGTGAGGTCTGGGGTCCGCTCACCAACCAAGACTTCACAAAATGGGACAAACACCAAATTGAGACTCTGCACGCAGAATTCTGCAAAAATATCCTCCGTGTACAACGTAAAACACCAAATAATGCATGCAGAGCAGAATTAGGCCGATACCTACTACTTATCAAAATCCAGAAAAGAGACATTAAATTCTACAACCACCTAAAAGGAAGCGATTCATAAACCTTCCATAACAAAGCCATCACCTACAGAGAGATGAACCTGGAGAAGAGTCCCCTAAGCAAGCTGGTCCTGGGGCTTTGTTCACAAACACAAACACACCCTACAGAGCCCCAGGACAACAGCACAATTAGACCCAACCAAATCATGAGAAAACAAAAAGATAATTACTTAACACATTGGAAAGAATTAACAAAATAACAGAGCAAACTAGAATGCTATTTGGCATTACACAGAGAGTACACAGCGGCAGAATACCTGACCACTGTGACTGACCCAAAATTAAGGAAAGCTTTGACTATGTACAGACTCAGTGAGCATAGCCTTGCTATTGAGAAAGGCCGCCGTAGGCAAACATGGCTCTCAAGAGAAGACAGGCTATGTGCTCACTGCCCACAAAATGAGGTGGAAACTGAGCTGCACTTCCTAACCTCCTGCCCAATGTATGACCATATTAGAGATACATATTTCCCCCAGATCACACAGATCCACAAAGAATTCAAAAACAAATCCAATTTTGAAAAACTCCCATATCTACTGGGTGAAATTCCACAGTGTGCCATCACAGCAGCAAGATTTGTGACCCGTTGCCACGAGAAAAGGGCAACCAGTGAAGAACAAACACCATTGTAAATACAACCCATATTTATGCTTATTTATTTTATCTTGTGTCCTTTAACTATTTGTACATTGTATATATATATATATATATAATATGACATTTGTAATGTCTTTACTGTTTTGAAACTTCTGTATGTGTAATGTTTACTGTTCATTTTTTTTGTATGTTGTCTACCTCACTTGCTTTGGCAATGTTAACACATGTTTCCCATGCCAATAAAGCCCTTGATTTGAATTGAATAGAAGCTGTTTTTCAGTCTCTCGGTCCCAGCTTTGTTGCACCTGTACTGACCTCGCCTTCTGGATGATAGCGGGGTGAACAGGCAGTGGCTTGGGTGGTTGTTGTCCTTGATGATCTTTATGGCCTTCCTGAGACATCGGGTGGTGTAGGTGTCCTAGAGTGCAGGTAGTTTGCCCCCGGTGATACGTTGTGCAGATCTCACTACCCTCTGGAGAGCCTTACGGTTGTGGGCGGAGCAGTTGCCGTACCAGGCGGTGATACAGCCCGACAGGATGCTCTCGAATGTGCATCTGTAGAAGTTTGTGAGTGCTTTTGGTGACAAGCCGAATTTCTTCAGCCTCCTGAGGTTGAAGAGGCGCTGCTGCGCCTTCTTCACGATGCTGTCTGTGTGGGTGGACCAATTCAGTTTGTCTGTGATGTGTACGCCGAGGAACTTAAAACTTACTACCCTCTCCACTACTGTTCCATCGATGTGGATAGGGGGGTGTTCTCTCTGCTGTTTCCTGAAGTCCACAATCATCACCTTAGTTTTGTTGACGTTGAGTGTGAGGTTATTTTCCTCCCTGTAAGCCGTCTCGTCGTTGTTGGTAATCAAGCCTACCACTGTTGTGTCGTCCGCAAACTTGATGATTGAGTTGGAGGCGTGCGTGGCCACGCAGTCGTGGGTGAACAGGGAGTATAGGAGAGGGCTCAGAACGCACCCTTGTGGGGCCCCAGTGTTGAGGATCAGCGGGGTGGAGATGTTGTTACCTACCCTCACCACCTGGGAGCGGCCCCACAAGGGTGCGTTTTGTGGTCTCTTTTCCTGAGGGGAAGAGACAGGCTATTTCTTACCAGTTTTTGATGGATGGGTACCTTCATTGGAGCTGGAAGTGTCTGGGGGCAGAGGAGGGTAACCACTAGGGAGGTGGCCGGAGTACTGGCAAGGTTTGGTGGATCGTCATCATGAGCCTCTATTTGAGTGGACCAGTCTGCTGCAGGACCTGTGTCATCAGGGAGGGAAGTGTCTTGTGATGGCTCTTCCCTGAAGACTCGAAGCTGTCATCGTTCTCCTACTCATTGTGGCTGTTGCTCTCGGGTTTGTGATGTTTCTCCTCTTGACCTCTCGGTTCCCTTGTCCTCCTCTTCCCCACCTCTCTGCTGTTCATCTTATTTGGGGACGTGCTGTGGGATCTGTGGCTCGTCTACTGGCTGTGTTGGTTGTTGCATTTCAGTTTCTACTACCCTTCCACCGTTCTTTGCTCTGTTGCTGTAGGCTTGTGGACAGTTGAAGTAGGTGTGCCCATCACCATTGCAGGGTGTGCACTTGCTTTCACTCGTGTAGTCTCTGGACTTGTGGCCGAACTCACTGCATCTCCAGCACGTAACAGTCTTGCAATCCTTCACCTGGTGGTCCATGGCATCACAGATATAGCAGCGGGTGGTCTGTCCTGGGTAGAATATTCTGCTGCTGTGTGGCCCCAGCAGGATGTTGTTAGGGATCACGACAGCTTCACCATCAGTTCCTCTTTTGGTCCGGACCTTTGTACCCCCTTAGGCCATACCCATATCCCATTGTTGTCTACTGGTTTCGTGGCAGGCTGAAGGAGAGTGCAATAGCGTTGCAGATACAACTCTGTCATGGTCAGAAACTCTTCCTCTACTTCAAAGGTATAGCCTTCTCGTCCACGTTAAATGGGGACTCCGCTTCCCAATCACTCATCATTTCTGCTCATGTGCATTTTCGTTGCGCCGATTTGGGAGGGTTATGTAGGAATAGTCGTCTGCAGCAGTGATCGAACTATAGGTTTTCAGCCACATACTCTAGTACTAGGCACCTCTCCTTCCTCAACGAAGCGCAGCCTGACCCAGAGTTGCTAAGGTCGGACCGCAGAGCTCCCAAAATTGGGAGCCATGATGGAACATTTGCTCCGTTATAAGTTGTGAAATCACCTTTACCATCACCAAAACAGTTTAGCAACCCTATCCCAGCCTGATTTCTACTTATGCTGTCTGGTCACGGTTGCTAGTTAGCAACGACTAGCTGGCTGACTTCTCTAGCTAACAACACCATAAAGGCCACACATATAAAGACACAGTAGCTAGTGAGCTATAGCAACTTACCAATATGAGTATTAAACGATCTTCAACCACGTTTGTTTCACTCTTATTTCACTAGACAAATAGTTTGACAGCTAACGTTAGCTAGAAGCTATCATGCTGCATTTCTATGTTTACAGCAGCCATGTGTGTTGAACATGATACAACAATAAGCATTCCCTGAACTGATTTGTGGGGGTTAGCTGGTAAGGGATTATAATTAAGATATTATTTTTCATTGTAGTTTGTTAAAATATTTGCTCGGAGAGCGTTGATAAATAACTTTAGCGATGAAACATCTTGAAGCAGATGCGCGTTTCTGCCTCTTTAAAACCCCGGTTTTTATCACAGTCGGCCAGATACATAAAGTTATCATTCAAAACATGTCTCACTGGCGTTATATCTTGTGTACAACGATATACAAACAACGTCTGTGCAACATTACATTATTGATGGCGATATGAAGCCAGAAAAAAACATGTGATTTTATTTACAGAAAGTTCTTTGAGCATTCTCCATTAATGTCACCAAATCTCGATGAATGTCAGCATGCAGTGGTATTAATGTGGTTATGAGAGACTCGCATAGTCTCTATAGTCAATTATATATGCATTGTTAACGTTATAGCCAGAACTTGGAAACTCGGAATGTCTGACTTGCTAACTGGCTTGTAGTTGTACACGTGCTGCGCTCAACCAATTAGCAAGTCGGACATGTTCGAGTTTCCTAGTTCCGACTTTTATCTGAACGCGCCAATAAACCTGCGATACCGAAACTTTGTTCCGTGCGCCCGACAAATGAAAAAGTGAAGGTCGTTCCGACCAACCAAATTGCACTACTGTATTTTATAACTGACTAAACGGGAACTGATTTCCGGCTGAGACGAAAACTACCAGAAGGTTAGTGAGAAATCTTTTTGTAGCTACCCTAATAATAAACACTTTTCTCGTACTTTTATGTTTATTCCTGCAGGAATGATTGGAAGCAACAGTCATGTCATATGTAAGCAACAGTCATGTCATATATGGAAGCAACAGTCATGCACAGACAAAATGTTCAGCTACAGGTTGTTGTAATAGAGACTTGTGTCCCAGTTTTCCACCCTGTCTGAGTTGTGCTCCAATGGTCCAACAGCAGCAGAGAGTGAGGGAGGGAGGGAGGGGAGAGTGTATGAATGAATTAGAGAGAGGCTGTGTGTGTCGTTTGAGTTGCTGCTGCCTTGTGCTCTGCTAACCCACAACATGGCATGTGGATATAATCCCTCTTTCTCTCTGCCCCAGTTTCTGCATGTAGATCTACTGCCTGTCTCCACCTTCTACCCCAGCCCCACTCTTTCTGTCCCTGTCCCTACTCCTACCCAACCCCTCCCTGTCCTATGCTCTCACCCAGCAGTCAGGAGTGTTCTTGTCACAACCACACTGTCATATTTCCAGATCTCGCGTAGCTTTGTGTAGTGTGTATACAGCCCCGTGTCCTGTCCTGCACAGCTGAAATGTCACACTGCCGTCGCTAGCCCAGCAGCTGAAGAGAAAGTGTGTGTGTGTTGTTCAGGACTTTCCGGGGGCAGTTAAGATAAGCAAGTCTGGCTGAGGAAGCAGCAAGCAGACGTAGTGTTAGAAGACGTCCTCACCTGCAACACACACACAACTGTTTGTGTCTCTAGGTGTTGTTGACCAGAGGTACAGCTACAGGCCTGTCCCTCAGCAGCACTAGTCATGTCCTCTCTGCTGCGCTGTGTCTCCTGCTGCGGATCCACTGTCACCTTGCTCCAGCAAGGTGTTCGCCACCACACACCTGGCCGACGGGCCTTCAGGACCTTCCCACAGCTCTGGAACTGTGAGCCTGCTAAAGGTAGGACATAACTACAACTCCTTAACAAACACACAAACTCCTTAACACTGTCTTCTGATAACTGTCTTATCTGTATTTGTGCCACAGTAGGCAGTCTAGGCCTGGCTGCTTGTTGTTTTATAGCTTCTCCTCTCTATCCTACTAAAGGCATTGGGAAACTAAACAGCAGTTCAGTTAAGGACATTTTCTCCCTGGCTGGAGGAGTGGAAAACTCCCACAGAGCAGTGGCGGTTGTGTTTGGAATAGGGGTTGATAGGGAATTTGTTGAAATAGGAAACAATAGGACCGTGAATCAACTTAGCTAACATTTCTATGGGGTGCTAACATGACCGTGGCTAACTCCACTCTCTGTTGCTAACCTGCAAAGAGAACATGTAAGAGAGGTCAGTTAAAGGTGAAATGTGTATTCTGCTGTTCCGTGGCAGATCGACTTTTTATAAACACTACCCTGTGTTGTCACTGACTGAGGTAGCTGTGCTGGAGTGTATGTTGTGTGTTTGTGGAAGTTTTGTGTGTTACTGGGAAATTTAGCAGAGCAGGGTTTAGGTCTGTGTGTGACAGACAGCAGGCCTCGTCGTGGTGTGGGTACTGGCTCGCAGCCAACCAGCTGCTAATAATGTTTCTGTGCCGGGAGGTCACCACACCGTGTAAGGACTGATATGTGAAACCCGACTCTCCACCGGCCTCGCTGGCCCAACTCACTTTCTGCTGCAGAACTACACTGTCTTTTAGTCTAACTTACACACACTACGGTAGTAGTCACTACGGCCTAGTACACTACAGCTTGCCTTAGTCCCTGCCTCACTTCCATTCTTCCTTACTCCCTTCCCTGCCTCTTCCACACGCTCATCTGCAGCCTCTTTTACCCTGAACCTGTCAGTCTCTCCCAGATTCTCACCTTGTCTTGATAACGGCAAACAGCATTGTTTTCTGAACTCATAATTGGGTTACTCTTCATGCTGTTAATTGTAATGCTATACTCATGTCTTCCACTCATGTATCTGAACAGGTGTGTTTGTGTGTGCGCACTGATTCAGTGTGTGTAAATCACGCCCATTGTTTTTCCCCGAGGTGTGTTGTATCTTATGTGGTTGTCGTCAAGTGTTTGTTAAAAGGAGGTTGTGTGTGTTGATGCAGGACGGCTGTATAAGGACCTGGTGGTAGGAGTTCCTAAGGAGATCTTTAAGAATGAGCGTCGTGTGGCTGTGTCCCCTGCGGGGGTGGAGCTGCTCGTCAAACAGGGCTTCAACGTCCAGGTGGAGTCTGGAGCAGGAGACCACGCTAAGTTCTCTGACCAAATGTACATAAACGCTGGGGCCTCCATCACAGACACTAACGGGGCCTTCGGATCTGACCTGGTCCTCAAGGTCAGTACTGGGCTATGGAACTCAAACTAAACTCAAACTCAGTGTGGTCAATACTGGGCAGGGAGTTAACTTGAACCCAGGGCTGCAGAGTTACATCTGAGAGGATCGGCCTAATCAAGGCTCTGTGCAGAATCATGGATCTACAGATCATCTTGCATTCCATGAACTACTCATAATGAGATCAAGATTAGTTATCCCACACAGCTCCTAGCTCAGGCAGATCCCTCGCACGTGCTGTTAGGAAACAAAATGTGTACTGAACTATTGAGGGCCAGATCCTAACTTCACATATACACATGTTGAAATGTAACTTTATTGTAAACCATACTTCACACTTATAGTATGTGAATGGGAGTTTTACATAACAAATTGAGTGAGGAATGAGTTTTGCCCTTCCAAAGTATTAGGTATGGGATAACACTGGTAAAGTCTGAGTAAATCATTGTTGCTGGTTGTTTGAGCTAGTAGAGGAAACAAAATAAACATTTCAATCTCTTAGACATTGTTGGCCCCTGGTAACCTCTGACCCATCATCTCTCTTGAAATTTCTCTCCAGGTGAGAGCTCCAGTGTTGAACGAGGCTACTGGCAAACATGAGTCAGAGCTGCTGAAGCCTAAATCCACCCTGGTGAGCTTCATCTACCCAGCCCAGAATCCTGATCTCATGGAGAAGCTGGCCCAGAGTCAGACCACCGTGCTGGCCATGGATCAGGTCCCGCGAGTCACCATCGCACAGGGCTACGACGCACTCAGCTCCATGGCTAACATTGCAGGGTAAGGGAGACCTGCACAAAGACCCAGACATGCAGACACACACGCATACGTACACACACAGTAACGCATATGTCTTGGCCTCCAGCTCTGAAACTGGTTCAATGTGTTCATAGAACTGTGTGTGTCCTGCAGGTACAAGGCTGTTGTTCTGGCTGCTAACCACTTTGGCAGATTCTTCACCGGCCAGATCACAGCAGCAGGGAAAGTCCCCCCAGCCAAGGTAAGTCCTTCTATAACAGTTATATCAACTAGATCAATGTGAATGTACCTGTCAAAACTGAACAACTGTGACGTCTCAGAGCATGAACTATATTATAGTGTTTTGACTAACCTGTCACCAGGACTGCAGAGTCTGTGGGATCAATGTAACGTCGCTGTATCTCTGACCGCCATCTTGTTAACCCTTCCAGGTCCTGGTCATCGGAGGTGGAGTGGCTGGTTTGGCTGCAGCTGGAGCCGCCAAGTCTATGGGAGCGATCGTCAGAGGCTTTGATACCCGGTGAGTTGCAGTACCAGATGAGTTGTAGTTAGTCTTCGATACCAGGTACAGTATTGATGATGTTCTGTATCCACCCTCAGACCAGCAGCTCTGGAACAGTTTAAGTCGTTCGGGGCGGAGCCTTTGGAGGTGCACATTAAGGAGTCCGGGGATGGTGTTGGAGGTTACGCCAAGGAGATGTCCCCAGAGTTCATTGCAGCTGAGATGGAGTTGTTTGCCAAGCAGTGTAAAGACGTGACATCCTCATCAGTACTGCTCTCATCCCAGGTGAACATTCATTCATTCGGTATCTCATTCATTCATTCATTCATACTCTGTCTGCTTGTTCTCCTCTCTTTGTTTCTCTCCTCGTCTCTCCCTCCTTTCTCTCACCATGAATATCATTCCACTCTTTCTATCCTAATAATTTCCCTTTCTATAATGATCTGTGACCATGCCCTCTGTCTGTAGGGAAGCGAGCTCCCATCCTGATCAAGACAGAGATGGTGGAGTCTATGAAGGATGGCTCTGTGGTGGTGGACCTGGCTGCTGAGGCTGGAGGAAACATTGAGACCACCAAGCCTGGAGAGCTGCACGTACACAAGGTGGGGAGACCACCTCAGTTCTGGAAGAATAATACTGTCCCTAGAGTGTGTATAGTTGGAGCTTGTGTGTGTGTAACTGAGAACTGTGTGTGTTTCTCCTCAGGGTGTGACACACATCGGCTTCACGGACCTGCCCAGCCGCATGCCCACCCAGGCCAGCACCCTGTACTCCAACAACGTGCTCAAACTGCTCAAGGCCATCAGGTAAAGAGACGGGTGGGTGGACAGGTTTTTGGATGGATAGATGGACACTTTATAATACTACTAGACATGGACAGGGACAGTAGTTTTCCCTAGGACCGATCACGTTACCTGACCAGGAAAAACACCTGGCCTATGTTATAGCCCCACAGACCCTGAGTTGTTCCTGGCCAAGTCTAAAAGGATTGGAGTTTGATAAAGGTGGTTCAGTATATAAATGTGATATATTAATGTTTTTAATTGTGCTTATCACCATCAGCCCAGACAAAGACTACTTCCACTTTGAGCCCAAAGAAGAGTTTGATCACGGGACACTGGACCACGTCATCAGAGGAACCATGGTCATGCAGGTGTGTAGTATGTGTCTCTGTTGATACTTTATGTAGAATATGTCCATTTTGGGACCCTTTTATTTATTGTTTTGTCTAGTTCATTTTGACACAAATATCATTAAGTCACATTTTTGTCATTTGAATAATGATTTAGTCTAGTTATTGTCAAAATGAATAAAACAATGGGCCATTTTAGTCAACTAAATGCCCTTTTGATGTAGTCCCATTTTAGTCAACTAAATGCCCTTTTGATGTAGTCCCATTTTAGTCAACTAAATGCCCTTTTGATGTTGTCCCATTTTAGTCAACTAAATGCCCTTTTGATGTAACTAAATGTCCCATTTTAGTCAACTAAATGCCCTTTTGATGTAGTCCCATTTTAGTCAACTAAATGCCCTTTTGATGTAGTCCCATTTTAGTCGTCCCATTTCCATTATCTCATTAACCTTTAGTAAACATAAATCACTGACTTCCATGTGCACAAACACACACAGCCTTGTCCTACCAACATATTTTTCTGCATAAAATTTTATTGTAGATTCTTTTCCCAACAGCCAGATTGTCAGAACACATTACTCTGCAGCAGATGATACATCACAGCCTTTGACATACTGTAGTGTATTGTAATCAAAGTTCTGTCATAGTTAGTTACTACTTAACTAGCATTAACAATCTGTTATTACCTGAATGTATATATTGTGAGGACTCTCTTTCAGATGTCTCTTGAGGTTGGTAGTATTTTTTCCCCGTCAAATTGTGGGTGCAAATACTGTCTTCTCCTGTGAAAGAAGGTTGGATTTGGTTTTGTTTTAATTGACACGATAAGTAAAGAGCTACAAAGTAGGTGAATCAGTCACACTGAGACTGAAGAAAGCAGGGAGTTTTAAATGTGATATTTCACTCCAAAATCAAAGTTTGGCAGATATTCTCTGTTGAATGAGTTGAAGAGTCCACGTCCCTTCATGCTCAGACTTTCTCTGCCTCCCAAATGGCATCCCATGGGCCCTGGTCAAAAGTTGCTCCCTATATAGGAAGTAGGGTGCCATTTGAGATGCATGCTGTTATTTCTGAGTGAAGCGTCACCATGACCCATAAGCCACCCTGCTATATTCTCTCAGCTGGAATCCAGCTGGCTGCACATAGCACAGTTTACGTGAGAAACAGGAATGCTAGTTATGAAATATTTTTTTAAATGCACTTTTCCAGGAATGTCTTGATTTGAAAGTTTGGACATTTTGACAGTATTTACGGCAGACTAGAGAAGCAGAGAAAGCACGAGGTGTGTCACCTTACCACGTATTAAACAAAGAATTATTCATGCTATTTAAATGTGATTTTTCTCGCTAGCTATGTTCCATCGTTATATCCCCGTGGTTGTTACTCAGGTCCCTTAGGTGACATGAAGAATCCTGTCTTCTAGTTAAGAACCTCAACTTGCACGTGATTGGTCAGTCTCTTATTTTCAACCTTGGTGCCGTAGAAACTCACTTTTTAAAAAGCAAGGTTTCAATGAAATCATGACAGGATCCCTCCATTTCTAACAATAACCTTCCATTTGGAATATTCCTCAATTGCTCACGTGTTTCTCAATGTGTATATTTGTCATGTGGATTTCTAAAAACGTGTATTTTTCATCTTGTGTTTTTATCACATTGTGTGTTTCTCACATTGTGTTTGTCACATCTCCAGGAAGGCAAGAGCCTGTTCCCATCCCCCCAACCTAAGACACAACCCCCGGCCGCTCCAGTCAAACAGAGAAGTGTAGCAGAGCTAGCGGCAGAGAAGGCAGCCGTGGTCTCACCTTTCCAGAAGACCTTGACCAACGCTGGTGTCTACACCGCAGGTCAGACACTCACACCGTACACACACACACCACACACACACACACACACACACACACACACACACACACACACACACACACACACACACACACACACACACACACACACACACACACACACACACACACTCTAACTCCCTCCCTCTCTGCTGTCCTCTCCTGTCTCCAGGTCTCTCTACATGTCTGGCGCTGGGCTTGGCGGCGCCCAACTCAGCCTTTACCCAGATGGTCACTACTTTCGGCCTGGCCGGCATCGTGGGGTACCACACGGTGTGGGGCGTCACCCCCGCCCTCCACTCACCCCTCATGTCCGTCACCAATGCCATCTCAGGTCAGAGGTCAGGGCTCAAATAGTGTCACTGCTGGGTCCTATTTATTTGTGCACACCTTAGTAAAATGTATTAAAACGCTTTGCAATGAAAAACGAGCACTTATTAGACAGACTTTGTCCGTCCCTCCTCGTGTGGGTCAGTTTTCAGCTGTTTGGTGTCTAGTGAATAGGACCCTGGTGTGTCAGCAGGTAATGGTCACCCTGTTCTCCATACTGGGTGTGTCTGTAGTGTAACAAAGCCCTCTGCTTATTTTCTCCCTCTAAGAAACCCCTGCAGAAACTGTTACATCATTCCATTTCTTTACTCCTTCAAGCACCTGGAC
This sequence comes from Oncorhynchus gorbuscha, assembly GCF_021184085.1. Lineage (NCBI taxonomy): Eukaryota > Metazoa > Chordata > Actinopteri > Salmoniformes > Salmonidae > Oncorhynchus > Oncorhynchus gorbuscha. The sequence goes on along the minus strand of NC_060177.1, from coordinate 11,894,893 downwards.
GTTGAACAAGGTGTGTGAACATATTGTCTTCTCTCCCCGTGGCAGGTCTGACTGCTGTGGGTGGTCTGGTCCTGATGGGGGGAGGTCTCCACCCCTCCTCCTTCCCCGAGGGCCTGGCTCTGGCTGCAGCCTTCGTCTCCTCCATCAACATCGCAGGTCTGGCACACACACACACATGCACACATGCGCACACTCACACACACAAGCAAGCACTCACTGTCTCTACCGGTCTCTGTCCTCCCAGGTGGGTTCATGATCACCCAGAGGATGCTGGACATGTTTAAACGTCCTACAGACCCTCCAGAGTACAACTACCTGTACGGTCTACCAATAGGAGTCTTCATAGGAGGTTACGGGGCCTCTGTGGCTGCTGGCTACCACATCGAGCAGGTGACACTGATGTGCTGTTGTTGTTGAAGTGCTGTTCTACAAATGATGTAACTACCTGGGGTTAGGAAGCCAATTGTGTTGTGTAGGTGTTTTATGTTGTGTAGGTGTTTTATGTTGTGTATCACTGTGTGTTCCAGATGATGTACCTGGGGTCTGGTATGTGCTGTGTGGGAGCATTGGCAGGGCTGTCTTCACAGGGCACTAGTCGTCTGGGTAATGCCCTGGGCATGATGGGGGTAGCAGGGGGCATCGCTGCCACCCTGGGCTCCCTGAAGCCCTCTCCTGAGCTGCTGGCACAGATGAGTGCCGCCATGGCCACCGGAGGAACCCTGGGTAGGTGGACCTGCCACACCACACAGCCATATACAGATACACACCATCACACAGCCATATACAGATACACACCATCTCAAATCTAATCAACATGTCTTTAAAGTGTGTTTAAACATCTAAAAGGTTTTATGATTGAAATGGAAACGTAAAAAGCCCATGGTCACCAGAAGACCCTGGGTAAGTAGGCCCTTCCTCAAAGACCAGGCTTAATCCGTGTCTGGGAAACGGGCCCAAGTCAACTTTTCCAGCAAGATGCCATGTTTCTACCTCTGAGCTTTTCCTTTTGCCATTGGTGATGAGGATTTTGGTCTGGACAACACAGGCAGATAGATATCTGATCTCATACACCATTCCACATTTGTTTAAGTGTATAAAACCATGATTAAGGTTTTTACATGTTATTGACTTTGCATATTATTTCTGAAGTCTTTGGAAAATGAGTGTGAATTATTGAAACTATGATGGACGATCCATCATGCGATCTGGATTGACAGATATACATGTTCTGATATCTTCATGGTGTCAGAGTACTTTAGGTGTGTGTGTGTACTTTAGTAGTGGTGTGTTATACTGATATGATGTTATTATTCTCTTAGGCCCTGGCAGCTGTCTCTCTCACACACACACACACACACACACACACACACACACACACACACACACACACACACACACACACACACAGGGCATGTGTGTTTATGCAGTCTGATATTAGTAATATTATCCTTTTAGAGAACTAGTTGTTATTTTATTAGGGTTTTTGACAACACTGTTCAGAGCGTGCCTCTAGACTATTCTGTTACTTCTGATGTTAATGCCCAATATGAATACAAAAGTAATTCAGTCCAGATGGTTGCCTTCCCAGCAAATACAGTATGTTGTAGCACTAGGAGTTAGTCCAACTCTATGTGAAGCACTGAGACCAGGAGAAAATACTTCCATAGAAAATGTCTTATACATTTGTCCTTCAGAGATTCAGGGCTGTTTTGTTGTTGTTGCTGAATTCCAAATCAACTGCTAGGACCTACAGCCATCGGTACCTGTATAGAACTGAAGGTCTCTAATGTGAAGGTGTCTGTTTTCCCCCTGTGCCCTACTCCGTGTTTCTGACCCTCTGCTACTCTGCTTCCCCAGGTCTGACCATTGCCAAGCGTATTGAGATCACCGATCTCCCCAGCTGGTAGCTGCCTTCCACAGCCTGGTGGGTCTGGCTGCAGTGCTGACCTGTGTGGCAGAGTACATGATCGAGTACCCTCACTTGGACGTACACCCTGCAGCCAACATGGTGAAGACTGTGGCCTACCTCGGCACATACATCGGAGGGGTCACCTTCAGCGGGTCACTGGTGGCCTATGGCAAGCTGCAAGGTACTGTAGACCGCCATTAACCCACGTGGATGCAGGGACGCAGACACACACACTCTCTCTCTGAGCTCTCTGTCCTGTGGTACTGATTGCCTCCTTTGATCTAGCCAAAGCCCAAGATCCCATGGGAAATCCAGGCCAGGATGGTGTGTGTGTGTGTGTGTGTGTGTGTGTGTGTGTGTGTGTGTGTGTGTGTGGCTGATTATTGCGTGCCTGACAGAGTGGAAGTGCCGGGAGGCTTGTAGGAGTTCTATGTTGGTAAGGTAACAGCTGTTAAAGGAAAAATCCACCCAAAACCACTACAATGTATAGTGTTAAGTAACACATATGTGAGAGCAATATTTTTCATGATCAAATGTTTCATTTTGGTGTTTATAATAAGGTTGGTAGAAACGTAAAAATCTACGTGGAAATATGTTGCAGCTCAAGTCGACTACCAAATCCACAATGCAATGCTCTCTATGGGCTGGCTGGCTAGCTAGCAAACTTAACTACACACAATAATAACAAAGACAAGATCAGTATATGAAGTAGCTAGTTGGCTGTAAAATTGCCAAAACAAACTGCACTATCAATTTAAGGAGTCTACAATCTCACCTGTTCAACCTGCAGATCGATGTGCCTCAGAGTGGAGTTTGACATTCGCAACGGCACCATGCAATGCACCCTGGACTGAAGAGGCAGACAAATAGAAGAAATGTGCTAAACGCTCTGTTAAATTCTTAATTTCTCGAAGGTAGGAATATCGCAAAAATCTGATCATTGAGTCATTTGAGAGAAGACATCCTGCCGTGTTATGACATCAGCCAGTATTGAAATCTGACATGTATGACATGTATGTCTAAAATGTCTAAAAGTCCTCTTCCTATTAACTTCCAGGGTAGTGAGAGAGACTTTATCACAGTGCTACGTCAAACCGGATGGATTTCTGCCTGCTTGAACACCAGTAACTCCGATAAACATTAAATGACCCAGGAAATCGATAGAAAATCACTCAGAGATACACAAAAGTAATGTAACATTCAAAATGGGTGAATCTTCTCTTTAAGTGTGTGTGTGTGGGGGGGGGGGGTTGCTTTTCTACGGAGGGGAGTTATTTTTATAGCCCACGTGAGAAACGGTTGTCTCTATTGTGTTTAGAAACCGTCAGTTCTCTATTCCCTCTGTGATCGCTGGTAATGAGAGACCGACCGAAGGCAGGAGTCCCTGCCAGATCTGTGGTCTGTTATCAATATATTACAACGCTCCACATGACCTCCACCCCTCACTCTAATCAATGTGATATATCAATACAACCCTCCACCATCTCTCCTTCCAGGATTCCCCCATTCCCCCGTGTTCCTCCATTCCCCCGTTCCCCCGTTCCCCTCCTCTCTGTTCACAATTTCCAGTTCAGAATGATAAATTGTGAGTTCAGAGTTTTGAGTTCTGGGTGCAGTTTTGTGAACATTGTTCTGTATTCCCTCCTTTCAGGTGTTCTGAACTCCGCCCCGCTGATGTTGCCGGGGCGTCACATGATGAACGCCGGTCTGATGACTGCGTCTGTCGGTGGTATGATTCCCTTCATGCTCAGTGCTGACTACGCTACTGGCATGGGCTGTCTGGTTGGAGTGTCTGGCCTCTCCACCGTCATGGTGAGAACATGGCTAAAGATGTCATGTTTTATACAGACATGGTGAAGCCCACCAATGACCAATAGTGTTATTCAGCTCTAATCAGAATAAGAAAACTTTGACACTCAACAATGTTGGTGGGACTGACCTTGATAAAGGCTACAACGACAACCACAATCTACAGCAGGGTTAGGCAACAGGCCCGCTGGCCAGAACTGGCTTGAGTGGTAACATTTTTTTGTGTAGTTTGTTTCTGCTCCAACAGAAATTGTTCCACTGCTTAATCTAGTTGCCTACCCCTGATCTAGAGGAAATAACCCAGTATCATACAGTCACTGTGAGGGGTTTATCTATTGACTACCCAGCAAACCAAAATTGGCTTTGTAAAAGTTCCCAGAACATTCGCTAGCTTGCGGCAAATGTTCTCATAACACAAAACCTGGCCAGTTGGCTCATGATTACACAATGTTTGTATAAAAAATTTGCCTGATGTTGCCAGAACATTCCCAGAACATTGATCCTATATTTCGTTAGGCAGTGTGCTCTAAAACATTACTGGTGCATTACTACCTTACCTGGAACCCTAATGAGAACGTTTGGGGAATGTTCTGTGGTGGTTGTTACAGGTGTCGTGCACAACCTTTCAGTGAATGTTAGGAATACATTCCAAGGATAATACATTTAAAATGTTTTCTGAAATGTTTTTGGGATGTTATCCTAATGTTAGATAAAACACTACCTGGAACATAATGGGAATCTTAGCTAATGTTCTGGGAATGTTCCCCAGTTTGCTGGTATAGTTCCAAGATTTGAGTAACTTTCCAAAGAATCACAGCTTTTTCGAGAAATCGAGGTTGGAAGATAACTGGAATTAAGAGGAAATCCAGGAATCCTCCAACTGGTATTTCTGGAAAACCCTACTAGTGACTGAAGCGTGTCCTGACTGTGATTGTGTTCCTGTAGGGTGTAACCCGACGATGGCCATCGGGGGCGCTGACATGCCAGTGGTCATCACTGTGCTCAATTCCTACTCTGGTTGGGCGCTGTGTGCCGAGGGATTCCTATTGACAACAACCTCATGACCATTGTAGGAGCTCTGATTGGCCTGCTCTGGTGCTATCCTCTCCTACATCATGTGTGGTGAGTACTGCTAAACACTCAGTCGCATTCACCACACACATACTCTCTCTCAGCCTCTCACTCAGACACTCACCTGCCAGTCAGGTAGCTTGTCATCTTAGTTTTGCTCTTGCACTTTGAGATTTTTTTTTGGTTTTGGAATTCATCAAAAGATTTGTCACGCTCCCCATAGAGATATAATATAAATGTTGGATTTAATCCTGGTTACACCCTCTTTTCCAGGCAATGAACCGTCCTCTGCCCAACGTGATCCTGGGAGGGTTCGGTACCAGCTCCACGGCGGGGGAAACCCATGGAGACTGTAAAGGCACCCACACAGAGGTCAATGTGGACCAGTCCATCGAACTCATCAAAGAGGCCAACAGCATCATAATCACCCCAGGTACACTCTCTCTCACCACTCACCACTCACCACCACCACCACTCACCACCACTCACTCACTCACTCACCACTCACTCACTCACCACCACTCACCACCACCACTCAGCACAAATGGATGCAATCATGCGTTCGCACAACAAGCAAGTTCTGGGAAGGGTTCAGAGGTAGTCTTATGGAACACACCTGTTCCAGTGTTCATCACTGTAGGGGGTTGTGTGCAGAGTTGTGTATCTATATATCTGTCTGTGTGTTCTGCTCTCCTCCCAGACTGAAATCTGCTACCAGGTCATTTAGTAATGAACCCTGGCATAACATCTGTACTGGAGCCTGACACGGACAGGGAATGTGCGGTTTGTCTATGTCCCTGTGAAGCGGAGCTAGCTTGTCTGGGCCAGGCAGACAGACAGATAGGCAGGCAGTCAGACCTCAGAGGTAACTGGTAATATAGAAGATCACAGTGGCCCAGGGGTTAGAGGTCAGGGGTATTTGTTCCAAATATGTTGATTAGTTGTAATCAACATACAGCACTGGCCCTCAACTTACCCAGTACTGCAAACACACCTCTATCCAGTATGCTGATACCTCAGGACAGTTACACAAGCAGGCGTTAGACAGACACATGGGAGCGGGTTCCTCTCGCACGCGCATGCCCTCTTCTTCACCCCGCCTCATAACACACAACCCCATAACACTTACAGGCAGGGGAAAGGGTTTCTCGCACGCACCACCCCCAGACTGTAGAAATCCTATGATTTAAGACAGAAGGGAGAGCAGAGGGAGAGATGGAAGAGGGAGGGGGGTGAGAATAGAGGGTGAAATTGGGCAAGAGGAGGTGAAAAGGGGGAGAGATAAAGGAAGGGTATTGGGAGAGAGGAGGGGGAGAAAAGGGGGATAGATAAAGGAAAAGTATTGGGAGAGAGGAGGGGAAAAGGGGGATAGATAAAGGAAAGGTATTGGGAGAGAGGAGGGGAAAAGGGGGAGAGATAAAGGAAGAGTATTGGGAGAGAGGAGGGGAAAAGGGGGAGAGATAAAGGAAGAGTATTGGGAGAGAGGAGAGGAAAAGGGGGAGAGATAAAGGAAGGGTATTGGGAGAGAGGAGGGGGAGAGATGAAGGAAGGGTATTGGGAGAGAGGAGGGGGAGAGATGAAGGAAGAGTATTGGGAGAGAGGAGGGGAAAAGGGGGAGAGATAAAGGAAGGGTATTGGGAGAGAGGAGGGGAAAAGGGGGAGAGATAAAGGAAGGGTATTGGGAGAGAGGAGAGGAAAAGTGGGAGAGATAAAGGAAGGGTATTGGGAGAGAGGAGAGGAAAAGTGGGAGAGATAAAGGAAGGGTATTGGGAGAGAGGAGAGGAAAAGTGGGAGAGATAAAGGAAGGAGAGGAGGGGAAAGAGGTACTGCAGCCTTGGTCAGGAGAGGAGAACAGAAGATAACAAATAGTTTCAAACATAACTTATTCACTTCTGTTTTTAGTCTTCCAAGAATAACTTCTGCATTAATTTACCTCTATCATTTATCTGGTCATTAGTTACCTCTATCATTTATCTGGTCATTAAGTTACCTCTATCATTTATCTGGTCATTAAGTTACCTCTATCATTTATCTGGTCATTAGTTACCTCTATCATTTATCTGGTCATTAAGTTACTCTATCATTTATCTGGTCATTAAGTTACCTCTATCATTTATCTGGTCATTAAGTTACCTCTATCATTTATCTGGTCATTAGTTACCTGGTCATTAGTTACCTGGTAGACATGACATTTTTCTGCCATGTCTTGGAGAGGGTCACATCAACCTGAACCATCAAACACATTAAATGTATAGTTATGACGTGACCACGAGCAGCACCGCAGATATTAAGATGAGCATGAAGCAAGACAATGCAGGGAATATATGTGTGTGTGTGTGTGTGCACTGCTTGCTTGCAACATGGTCCGGACCAAAACAGCAGAGGTTCAACCTCGCGCTTCAACACTCTTAGTTGTTGTGGAAATCGGCCCAATATTCTGTTTACCAGTTGTGGAAAAAGTACTCAATTGTCATACTTGATTAAAAGATAACTTAATAGAAAATGACTCAAGTAAAAGTGAGTCACCCAGTAAAATACTACTTGAGTAAGAGTCTAAAAGTATTTGGTTTTAAATATACTTAAGTGTCAAAAGTAAATGGAATTTCTAAAATTAACTTATCAAGTAAAAGTATAAACCATTTCTAATTGCTTATATTAAGCAAAGCAGACGGCACCATTTATTTGTATTGACGGATAGCCAGGGGCACACTACCACACTCAGACATCGTTTACAAACTAAGCATCTGTGTTTAATGAGTCCACCAGATCAGAGGCAGTAGAGATGACCAGGGAAGTTCTTTTGATCAGTGTGTGAATTGGACCATTTTCCTGTCAAAATGTAAGAAGTACTTTTGTATGTCAGGGAAACTGTATGGAGTAAAAAGTACATATTTGCTTTAGGAATGTAGTGAAGTAAAAGTTGGCAAAAATATCAATAGTAAAGTACAGATCCCACAAACTACTTAAGTAGTGCTTTTTGAGTATTTTTACTTTACACCACTGCTGTTTACTTCGTGCATCGCTGAGTCATACCTTTTAACAGTAACATTTAAACTTTACCTACAGTGACACTGTGATTGTGTAGGTTGGTCTGCTTATAACGTGTGTGTGTGTGTGTGTGTGTGTGTGTGTGTGTAGGTTGGGGTCTGTGTGCGGCTAAGGCCCAGTACCCCATTGCTGACATGGTGAAGATGCTGGTAGAGCAGGGCAAGTCTGTCAGGTAGGTCTTCACAATAATATAATTCTCTCTCTCTCCTCAATCATCTCTTTCTCTTCCTCTCTTCCTCTCTCTCCACTCTGTTTATTTTTGTTGGGGACCATCAGTCCTCCTGTCACAGTGAGAGAACGATATCTTCCTGTATTAGTCTGACTTCTAAAATAACATTCTTTCCATTTTTAGCTTTTCAATCCCACTGACCGTCTTGAGTTTCCTGGTCAGGAACACCTTTTAAGTTCAAGGAAGACGAAACACATCTGGGCCTAAAAGCTTTAGAGTGGAAAACATCTTTATTCTCCAAATTCGGAGCGAAGCTGTGAAGCCCTGACTGACTGAGGAATTGCATAAAGACAACATTAATGTGTGTGCTTGTGTGTGTGTGTGTGTGTTTCTAGGTTTGGTATCCACCCTGTGGCAGGTCGTATGCCAGGCCAGCTAAACGTGCTCCTGGCTGAGGCAGGTGTTCCATACGACGTGGTTCTGGAGATGGATGAGATCAATGAGGACTTCAAAGGTCAGAACACACACACTCACACTGATCAATTTACTGAACAAAAATAGAACGCAACAATGAAATTGTTGGTCCCATTTTTCATGAGCTGAAATGAAAGATCCCTGAAATGTTCCATACACACAAAGCTTTACCTCTAAAATGTCTTTAGATCCCTGTTAGTGAGCATTTTATCCTTAACCAAGATAATCCGTCCACCTGACAATTGGCATGCTGACCGCAGGAATGTCCGACAGAGCTGTTGCCAGAAAATTCAATGTTTATATCTTTACCATAAGCTGCCTCCAACGTCGTTTTAGAGAATTTGGCAATACATCCAACCAGCCTTTACAACCGCAGGCCACGCCAGCCCAGGACCTCCACATCCGGCTTCTTCACCTGCCAGATTGTCTGAGGAGTATTTATGGCATAGGCCCTGTGACCCTGCCCATACATGTGAAGTCCATAGATTAGGGCCTAATTGATTTAAATTGACTGATTTCCTTCTATGAACTGTAACTCAGTCAAATCTTTGAGATTGTTGCGTTTTATATTTGTGTTCAGTGTAGATTGATGGATTCATTGATTTGATCATACGACCAGCAGGCTTCCCTCACACTTGGTTGTGTTTGTAACGCAGCCTGGCAGGTTCCATCCATAGTTTCGCCAGGGTCTCTGTACCGGTTTTACTTAATGTGTCCCCCCACAGAGACTGACCTGACGCTGGTGGTGGGTGCTAACGACACAGTGAACTCAGCAGCCCAGGAGGACCCCAACTCTATCATTGCTGGCATGCCAGTCCTGGAGGTCTGGAAGTCCAAACAGGTAGGAATGAAGAAGGTAGTATAAGAGTATTAGTACACGGCCCTCGCTGGTTTACAAAAGGAAGGAAGGATGCAAAATATTGTCTTGTTCTGCTCTCTGGTGTTGAGGGCTGAGTCCTCCTACTCTTTGGTTGACAAGGACTCTCACAGGTATAGAGTATAAGAGTATAACATGAGATTGTGAAGTGTGCTGTCTTCTGTTTCTCTGTAGGGGATTGTGATGAGCTCTCCGACTAGTTATTTTAAACATATTTCTGACACTATTTATTTAGACCAGTCATACGCAACAGACGGGCCGTGGGTCCTGAACTAAAATGATAAATGAGGGTTAGTCATGCCTCGACCCCTGGTCTCATATGAACACACATAAGACATGACAAAATGTGTAGAATTGCAGGAAATTAGCTGCAGTTTTCTCTCCGCCAACAAGAGGGCTGTGAACTGTTTGGGTTGTGAGGTGGGGGTTTGTTACGCCGATAAATGACAATGTCCATCTGGACATTTGCCACCTAGGTAATGTGTGTGACCCTGACCTTCTCAAACAGTACTTCCATACCCCTGATTTAAACAGTTGGAAACAGAGGGGGATGTGGGGATGGAACTCCAGTGGGAAGAGGAATATAAAAGGTGACGTTAGCCATGTCTCAACCCTGTTCCCCGCCATGTCTCAACCCTGTTCCCCTCCCTGTACTGTAGGTGATTGTGATGAAGAGGACCATGGGTGTGGGCTATGCTGCAGTAGACAATCCCATCTTCTACAAGCCCAACACATCCATGCTGCTGGGAGACGCCAAGAAGACCTGTGACACACTACAGGCCAAGATCAGAGAGGCCTACTACTAGAACAGAGATGGACAGTACACACACACTCCCTATCGGCTTTACGGAACTATTTATTTGTCTTCAATCCAGATGCAGGTGTATGGTTAAGATTAGTAAACAACGTTGAATATTTTTACACTTAGTGGCTTGATGATTATAGAGGTCCTCAGTACATATGATTATTGGATGTTGGGCAGTGATGTTGAACCAAAGGTGTGGACACGATGATTAGATTACATTTAAATTAACCCATGCACTGCCTGCCCTGATTTGTAAATAAAAATCTGTTTTGAATGTGATCTGTTGGCTAGAGTTCCCTATTCAATTGTATTTGTAAGAGCTTGTCAGGTATAATTTCACACACAAGCACTGAGCAGCACCAACTGGAGTTGAAACCACATGCTCCCAGTAGCTAACGGTAGACTGGCTCTCAACCAGTAAACACCAGCAGCGTGTTGCTCTAGCCTGTTAAAGGTCATGGAACCTACATGCACAGCGTTCACCATACATACAAATGAAGAACAAGCTGCATTGACAGATGTCCAGCGTAATGAATTCAACCCCAGCCTTTATCAATCTTTACACTTCTGTATTCACACATACTCACAGTACATTTCCTTTGGTCATTTCATACGGAAACACAGACCAGCTGATACCGTTCATAATTCAACATGACATGTTGCACAGTAACAACCAAGACAGCAACAAGAGTTTCAATCTGTTAAATGTGGATCAGATTAGAGCTTTACGTTGTCCTCCACACAAATCTGAGACAGTAGCTAGGTTTCCATCCAATTCATGGGTTTCATTAGATTATAAAAACGATAAACATCTCTGGTGGGAAAATGCATATCAAATGGACTTGTTGTGGATAAAAGGCTGATGTAGTGCACATAGAAGTAACTAAAAAATAAAAATAAGTTCCATCACATTTACCTGATGGTTTTGTTGCATTATATAGGAAATGGTTCCACTTGGCCTTGGCATGTGTGTTCCAACCAACAGCTTGCAGATACACTGTATCTATAGCCTACATGACATTATGGATAGTGTATCTATAGCCTACATGACATTATGGATAGTGTATTTATAGCCTACATGACATTATGGATAGTGTACTATAGCCTACATGACACATGGATAGTGTAGCTATAGCCTACATGACATTATGGATAGTGTATCTATAAACATGACTATTATGACATTATGGATAGTGTATCTATAGCCTACGCTGACATTATGGACATTACATGACATTATGGATAGTGTATCTAGCCCACATGACATTATGGATAGTGTATCTATAGCCTACATGACATTATGGATAGTGTATCTATAGCCTACATGACATTATGGATAGTGTATCTATAGCCTACATGACATATGGATATAGTATAGATACAGCCTACATGACATTATGGATAGTGTATCTATAGCCTACATGACATTATGGATAGTGTATCTATAGCCTACATGACATTATGGATAGTGTATCTATAGCCTACATGACATTATGGATAGTGTATCTAGCCTACATGACATTATTATGGATATAGTATAGATACAGCCTACATGACATTATGGATAGTGTATCTATAGCCTACATGACATTATGGATAGTGTATCTATAGCCTACATGACATTATGGATAGTGTATCTATAGCCTACATGACATTATGGATAGTGTATCTATAGCCTACATGACATTATGGATAGTGTATCTATAGCCTACATGACATTATGGATAGTGTAGCTATAGCCTACATAACATTATTATGGATATAGTGTAGATATAGCCTACAACATTGTTATGGATATAGTGTATCTATAGCCTACATGACATTATGGATAGTGTAGCTATAGCCTACAACATTATTATGGATATAGTGTATCTATAGCCTACATGACATTATGGATAGTGTATCTATAGCCTACATGACATTATGGAGTGTATCTATAGCCTACATGACATTATGGATATAGTGTAGATATAGCCTACAACATTGTTATGGATATAGTGTATCTATAGCCTACATGACATTATGGATAGTGTATCTATAGCCTACATGACATTATGGAGTGTATCTATAGCCTACATGACATTATGGATAGTGTATCTATAGCCTACATGACATTATGGAGTGTATCTATAGCCTACATGACATTATGGATAGTGTAGCTATAGCCTACATGACATTATGGATATAGTGTAGATATAGCCTACATAACATTATTATGGATATAGTGTAGATATAGCCTACATGACATTATTATGGATATAGTGTATCTATAGCCTACATGACATTATGGATAGTGTAGCTATAGCCTACATGACATTATGGATAGTGTATCTATAGCCTACATGACATTATGGATAGTGTAGCTATAGCCTACAACATTATTATGGATATAGTGTATCTATAGCCTACATGACATTATGGATAGTGTATCTATAGCCTACATGAAATTATGGGTAGTGTAGCTATAGCCTACATAACATTATTATGGATATAGTGTATCTATAGCCTACATGACATTATGGATAGTGTATCTATAGCCTACATGACATTATGGATAGTGTATCTATAGCCTACATGACATTATGGATAGTGTATCTATAGCCTACATGACATTATGGATAGTGTATCTATAGCCTACATGACATTATTATGGATATAGTGTATCTATAGCCTACATGACATTATGGATAGTGTAGCTATAGCCTAAATAACATTATTATGGATATAGTGTATCTATAGCCTACATGACATTATGGATAGACTGGATGGACATTATTATAGACAAGAGCCAGATACAGTGTAGCTATAGCCTACATGACATTATTATGGACATAGAGACAGATACAGTGTAGCTATAGCCTACATGACATTATTATAGACAAGAGCCAGATACAGTGTAGCTATAGCCTACATGACATTATTATGGACATAGAGACAGATACAGTGTAGCTATAGCTTACATGACATTATTATGGACATAGAGACAGATACAGTGTAGCTATAGCTTACATGACATTATGGTTCTTTATTTGTCAAAACGGCAACAAAGCATAGATCATCATGTCACCAGAATAAGACCCTGGATATTTATTGGAAAGGCACATCAAGCCCATCACCTTGTACCTTCACCACCCTGTAAAGTTAACATATTTCATCTGTAGCCTAAATCATAGTGGGAAAACCACACAAAATGTCATTGTGTGACTTAAATTTACTTCAATACATGTTTACCTCAATATTAGTTTTAGACACAAAATGATCCTACCTTGTCTCAGTAGTGATTTTAGACACAAAATGATCCTACCTTGTCTCAGTGGTGATTTTAGACACAAAATGATCCTACCTTGTCTCAGTGGTGATTTTAGACACAAAATGATCCTACCTTGTCTCAGTGGTGATTTTAGACACAAAATGATCCTACCTTGTCTCAGTGGTGATTTTAGACACAAAAATGATCCTACCTTGTCTCAGTGGTGATTTTAGACACAAAATGATCCTACCTTGTCTCAGTGGTGATTTTAGACACAAAATGATCCTACCTTGTCTCAGTGGTGATTTTAGACACAAAATGATCCTACCTTGTCTCAGTGGTGATTTTAGACACAAAATGATCCTACCTTGTCTCAGTGGTGATTTTAGACACAAAATGATCCTACCTTGTCTCAGTGGTGATTTTAGACACAAAATGATCCTACCTTGTCTCAGTGGTGATTTTAGCATGTAAATCTTGGTGGGGCAAAACAGTGTAATAAAAGAAAGAAAGTGGGATGCTTGCCAGCAAAGTCACGAAACAATACATTAATAGCACTAGCAGTGACAAATGGTGCCCACAACCTGTTAGGGCCGACATAAAGCTGTCCCAACAGCAGTCCCAGAACCAGCTACACCTGGCTAACAGCTGAGCCTGGTCTGGCAGAGAAACACTTCTTTCAGCCTCATTTACTGCCTTTAAAAACATGGCTGATATGGCTGACTCGCTTAAATGTGGTTTCTACTGACAATGGAGATGTACAAGCTACGGCATAAGGGGGAGACAGACAAGCCACTTGCTCTGAATGATGGGTCGCCACTGCCTTGTATAGCGTATTTTGTTTTGTCGACATTTGGAAAGTTACAACATTTATATTATATCTCTATGGGAGCGCGCCAAATCTTTTGATGAATTCACAAAAAAAATCTCAAAGTGCAAGAGCAAAACTAAGATGACAAAGCTACCTCACTGGCAGGTGAGTGACGTGACTTTACTCGCATAAAAAGGCTGAATGGAAAACTGGTTAGTAAGACAGTTTGTCAGCTATTTTTGGAGGCCTTGGTGGTGATTGTGTGTGTAGGTAGATCCTCTCCCTATCTGCAGTCTCTTGTGTCTCCCAGAGGTAGTTTTGGCTCCTCTCACCTATCTGCAGTCTCTGTGTCTCTCAGAGGTAGTTTTAGCCTCTCTCTCCTATCTGCAGTCTCTGTGTCTCTCAGAGGTAGTTTTGGCTCCTCTCACCTATCTGCAGTCTCTGCGCCTCCCAGCGGTAGTTTTAGCCTCTCTCTCCTATCTGCAGTCTCTGCGCCTCCCAGCGGTAGTTTTAGCCTCTCTCTCCTATCTGCAGTCTCTGCGCCTCCCAGCGGTAGTTTTAGCCTCTCTCTCCTATCTGCAGTCTCTGCGCCTCCCAGCGGTAGTTTTGGCCTCTCTCTCCTATCTGCAGTCTCTGCGTCTCTCAGCGGTAGTTTTGGCCTCTCTCTCCTATCTGCAGTCTCTGCGTCTCTCAGCGGTAGTTTTGGCCTCTCTCTCCTATCTGCAGTCTCTGCGTCTCTCAGCGGTAGTTTTAGCCTCTCTCTCTCCTATCTGCAGCCTCTGCGTCTCCCAGCGGTAGTTTTGGCCTCTCTCTCCTATCTGCAGTCTCTGCGTCTCTCAGCGGTAGTTTTGGCCTCTCTCTCCTATCTGCAGTCTCTGCGTCTCTCAGCGGTAGTTTTAGCCTCTCTCTCTCCTATCTGCAGCCTCTGCGTCTCTCAGCGGTAGTTTTGGCCTCTCTCTCCTATCTGCAGTCTCTGCGTCTCTCAGCGGTAGTTTTGGCCTCTCTCTCCTATCTGCAGTCTCTGTGTCTCTCAGCGGTAGTTTTGGCCTCTCTCTCCTATCTGCAGCCTCTGCGTCTCTCAGCGGTAGTTTTGGCCTCTCTCTCCTATCTGCAGCCTCTGCGTCTCTCAGCGGTAGTTTTAGCCTCTCTCTTTCCTATCTGCAGCCTCTGCGTCTCTCAGCGGTAGTTTTGGCCTCTCTCTCCTATCTGCAGCCTCTGCGTCTCTCAGCGGTAGTTTTAGCCTCTCTCTTTCCTATCTGCAGCCTCTGCGTCTCTCAGCGGTAGTTTTAGCCTCTCTCTTTCCTATCTGCAGCCTCTGCGTCTCCCAGCGGTAGTTTTGGCCTCTCTCTTTCCTATCTGCAGCCTCTGCGTCTCTCAGCGGTAGTTTTAGCCTCTCTCTTTCCTATCTGCAGCCTCTGCGTCTCTCAGCGGTAGTTTTGGCCTCTCTCTCCTATCTGCAGCCTCTGCGTCTCTCAGCGGTAGTTTTGGCCTCTCTCTCCTATCTGCAGCCTCTGCGTCTCTCAGCGGTAGTTTTGGCCTCTCTCTCCTATCTGCAGCCTCTGCGTCTCTCAGCGGTAGTTTTGGCCTCTCTCTTTCCTATCTGCAGTCTCTGCGTCTCTCAGCGGTAGTTTTGGCCTCTCTCTCCTATCTGCAGCCTCTGCGTCTCTCAGCGGTAGTTTTGGCCTCTCTCTTTCCTATCTGCAGCCTCTGCGTCTCTCAGCGGTAGTTTTGGCCTCTCTCTTTCCTATCTGCAGCCTCTGCGTCTCTCAGCGGTAGTTTTGGCCTCTCTCTTTCCTATCTGCAGCCTCTGCGTCTCTCAGCGGTAGTTTTGGCCTCTCTCTCCTATCTGCAGCCTCTGCGTCTCTCAGCGGTAGTTTTGGCCTCTCTCTCCTATCTGCAGCCTCTGCGTCTCTCAGCGGTAGTTTTGGCCTCTCTCTCCTATCTGCAGCCTCTGCGTCTCTCAGCGGTAGTTTTGGCCTCTCTCTCTCCTATCTGCAGCCTCTGCGTCTCTCAGCGGTAGTTTTGGCCTCTCTCTCCTCCCTGCAGCCTCAGCGTCTCCCAGCGGTTGTCTTAGCCTTGTTGATCAGTGTGTGTAGGTAACAGTAGAAGTACATCAGGTTGTCGTACTGTCCTGTGTACTCCTGTCTCAGACACAGCTCCTGGTAGTCCTTGAGGAAGTAGTAGACAGCCTCTATGGTTGCCAGGTAGGTGTCTGGAGAACCTTTCTGATGGCGCCAGAAACACGTCTTCCTGGTCTTCAGCTCCACACGGAGCAACGCTGCAGAAACAGAGAAAAGAACAGTCCATCAGTCATTATCAGGGCCAGGAGTTTGTCCTGTTCACATTGTGACCCGACCAAGAAAAACTCTGGGCTCTTGTTGTAGGCTATAACTAGGTAATAACAAAGTAGTTCCCCCATGTAACGTACAGCACTTTAAGTTACATCAATGCTATATCTATCATAATTACCCTGTAGTCTCTCATCTGTGATGATTCTGGTGGTCTGGTTCCATGTGCTGTCGATGAACACCACTCTCTGGAGGGGACAGGCCCCTGGTGTCTCAGTCTGGCCCTCTATCCCTGCTTCCCTCCCCTCTCTTCTGTGTGTGTGGCTCCTGATGTGTGTCCCTCCGCCTGCTGTGTAGCCCCTGGCATCTCCTCGGCTCTGGGCCTCTTTGGGGACGGTTCCTCATCTGGGAGGCAGCTGACTTCATGACAGCCAGGTTCTGCAATCTCCATGTCATCTCCTCCACTGAGACTGATCCAGGACCAGGGAACACCAGCACTACCTAAACATGCACACACACCCAATACTTGTCAGTCATTTCAAGTCAACATAATACAATGGTATTAATATTATCTAAATCAGGTTACATTAGACACATGACACACATTTTTATGTATATGATGTGGTAAACAAACTGTTTATTAGTTAATCAGGCTCACATTCTCTGAATATTTGTTCATATGAAGATGAGGAAAAGCTGACTAACTTTGTCTGTGTCATCTTCATACTCAGGTATGCAGGGGTAGGTGTAGATGGTGACATCATCGGGGGCGAGGATCTTGGCGTGTATGGCTGTGCTCTTCCCATCAACCTCACTGGGATGCTTGATGATGTCAATCTTTATAGGGAGCTGCAAACACAAGTTAGAGAAAGTTTACAGTGTGACCAACCATGTTCATCCATTACAGGTCAGGTATTACCAATACAAACAGTCAACACAGGTACTGTGAATTGTCTCAAACTTGTATCTGTACATACACCATAAGCTTGATCAATTAGTTGAATCAGGTGTGTTCTTTCATGCTGGGCTGTAACAAAAGCCTGCATCTGCACCAGAACCGAAGTACACTTCAATCTAGTGTGTGAGGCACCGTAAGTAGTACCACTATCTCTGACAGCCCATGTCTGCAGGCTAGTGCTTGAATAAAACCAATCAGACTGGCCACTACAAGCCTGTGTGCTTTAATAAAACCAATCAGACTGGCCACTACAAGCCTGTGTGCTTTAATAAAAACCAATCAGACTGGCCACTACAAGCCTGTGTGCTTTAATAAAACCAATCAGACTGGCCACTACAAGCCTGTGTGCTTTAATAAAACCAATCAGACTGGCCACTACAAGCCTGTGTGCTTTAATAAAACCAATCAGACTGGCCACTACAAGCATGTGTGCTTGAATAAAACCAATCAGACTGGCCACTACAAGCCTGTGTGCTTTAATAAAACCAATCAGACTGGCCACTACAAGCCTGTGTGCTTTAATAAAACCAATCAGACTGGCCACTACAAGCCTGTGTGCTTTAATAAAACCAATCAGACTGGCCACTACAAGCCTGTGTGCTTTAATAAAACCAATCAGACTGGCCACTACAAGCCTGTGTGCTTTAATAAAACCAATCAGACTGGCCACTACAAGCCTGTGTGCTTTAATAAAACCAATCAGACTGGCCACTACAAAGCCTGTGTGCTTTAATAAAACCAATCAGACTGGCCACTACAAGCCTGTGTGCTTTAATAAAACCAATCAGACTGGCCACTACAAGCCTGTGTGCTTTAATAAAACCAATCAGACTGGCCACTACAAGCCTGTGTGTGTTATGTTTAATAAGGCCAATAAGGAGAACAGAGCTCCAGATCTTTCCCTGACCTTGACAGAGGGATTTCCTGCTGGCTGACGCCCACTAAAGAGCAGCAGGTGTAGCAGAAGAACATCCGGGAGCCTCCGCAGCTAGAACACTTCAGCCTGCCCCCTCTGCTGTGCCTGCTCCAGCTCCCTGTGGGGAGCCAGCTTCAGACCATGGAGGGGAGGGAGGCAGGGACAGGGTTCTGTTTGGTTACTGGTTTGGAGTCCTTGTCAGGTTGCTGGGTTTTAGCCAGTGGTGATTTGGGAGAGGAGGACACGTCCACACCACTGGGACTGGCTAGCACGTCCGAACTGGACATCCCACTGACTGACTGGAGGTGGCTGACAACAAACAAAACATCAAACGGGAGAATCAGGTGCACAGCCAGGGACGTAGTTATACCAGTTAGCTAGGTAGTTGGCTCGCTACGAAGCAAGTCACAACAAATAAGTCAAAAGCCCGCATTTCAAAACATTGCAATATGGATAACTCATTCAAAAGATATAGAATTTTAAATCAATGGTCACAAGAAAATGCAATGAGTAATTTCTAAAAATATTAATGGTTTTAAATACATTAATACCAATAATGAAAAAATACAATGTTGACACAGTTATGTTGATTATTGGTCTATAGATAACTTTTCTACCCATCTCAGCTGAAGTGGGAAATACTCAGTAGTTAGTATGGTTAGTTTTGGAGTGGGACTGTGTAATACATACCCAGCAGCACGACGTTCTCCGCCCCCTCTAACGCCCAATGCAATATACTGTAATAGACAGTACATGGGATACATATTGGCTTGTAGAAAGGTATAAAAGTTGTCTCAGCTAACGTGTGCTAGGAAATACTCAGTAGGGTCTCTACCAGGGTTTCCATTAGCTGGTAATCCTCTGCTTTTGGCCTTCTTTTTTATGCAGATAAAATAGTTGCTGGCCAAATTGACCGGAAGAAAAAACAATGGTAGACAGGCTATCAGTGCATCACCCACCACTTCACAATGGTAGACAGGCTATCAGTGCATCACCCACCACTTCACAATGGTAGACAGGCTATCAGTGCATCACCCACCACTTCACAATGGTAGACAGGCTATCAGTGCATCACCCACCACTTCACAATGTGCGCTGGAGGAAGTATACATTTAAAAAAAAAGTACTTCATTGTTTGAAACCCGAATGTTTTACCACATTGTGAGGCATGTCCTACATTGCTTGAAAATCCAACCATAGAAACATGGAGGCAATTATTTTATAAAGACTTCATAGGCATCACACGAGTTTCACGTTTGGGAGCATATCATTTCTTCTACCGATCTGTGCCAGTTATGATCTTCATATGCACATTTTCATGGAATAGTTTAATTTCAACAATAACATTTTTGTTTCTCAATCATTGTCTTGTGGTTAATCAAAACATTCTTCATGTTAATCAGCACCAGTCTCTGACATATGGACACATTTATACACTGATCATTGGCGGTTAAATATCTTAAATGATCGGATGGAGCTCAGAGATGGCCAATGCAGCCGTTGGCCTAGAACTTCCATTATCAACTAAGTTAAAATACATAAAGCTCACAAATAAAAACAGTAGAAAATATACTGATAAATTCAGATTCTTTCACATTCATCTCTCAACTCAACTTGTCTGTCTGCCTCCCTTTCTGACTGTCTGTCTGCCTCCCTTGGCTTGAGCTATCACTAGTGAAGCGCAACATTGTATCAAATCAATCAACTGGATCTGACCAAAAGCTGTCTCTAGTGAACTTGCAACGATCAACTAGTCTATTCCGGGCCCAGAGTTTCCTCAGAGATTTTTGCACAAGGGAAACTTATTTTATGACTGGATATATGGGATCATCAGATTATGATATTTTGCACTTTCACACCGAGGTTTGGTGATTATCGAGGGGGCGATTGTTGGAAATAGTTTTCAAATAGGCCTACTGTGAGGAATTATTAGGCAATCATTTGCAATGGAAGTAAAAAAATAAAAATAAACTTTTGACTGACTGTGTGAGGTGAAGAAAATAATTACTAAAGCTCAGCTTATTAGTGGTGGACATGGTGATTTAAGACAATCAAAAATCGAACATCCCTAAATGGGCATTTTCTTACATTTGTGCGCAACAGGCCAGGTAGGCTACATCTATGCGTGCTCAGGCGTGTGTGTTCCCTCAACATTAACAAGACAGAAACAAGGCCCATGCTCATTGCTCACATGGAGCACTCCAAACAAATGACAATGACTACTGAGTATTTCCCAACCACTTTAGCTGAGACTGGTCAAAAAGTTCTCTCTACAAGCCAATGTGTACTGCTTTGGGGATTATAGATTTTTTTTAAAATTTGATTTAACTGTGCGACAGCCCCCCACCAAAACTAGTAGAGACCCTACTGAGTATTTCCCACCCCAGTTTAGCTGAGACAGGCATAGCAGTGGGAAGTAGGGGTGCTGTGTCGCAATTATTATTTTTTTAAACCTTTTTGGGGGTTCCACAAAAGTAGTGCACTGGGCCTTTAATAGTGCTGTATTAGTGGACCCATATAGCCATTAACAGCCCCCAAAAAAAAACCCCGCTATGAACAGGTACTAAAGTTCTCTCTACAAGCCAATAAGTATCCCACATACAGTGTATTGCATTGCAGAGATAGGAGTGGTTGTAAGGAATAAGGAGTCACCAGTACTCTGTATTAAACCCGTTGCCCAGCACAAGAGACCCATTTAAGTTTTGCAGAATCTATTGAATAATTTCAATAACATTATTTGTATTTTGTTGGTGTATTTATTTAAATATAGCCTACACAATAGCTTAACATACCATTATCTGTGTAAATTAATACAAATAAATGCGGTATAAATAATACAATATTTAAAGTATCCATACATTTATTCAGAGGTGGTTGCAATGCTGTGAAAAAAAGTTGTACCACAGAACAATGAGACAGATATTTCACCGGATGTATAAATGTGAAACTTCTGCTTGGCGTTTCCACAGTAAGAGGAAGCCCAGTGGGAGAATATTATTGCTAGAACGGGCTAATATAATCTGGCTAGCTCGCGCTTGGCTCTGCCCACTATGACTAATTTGTTCCGATTGGAAACGACAGGCTGTGGTCTATCTTGATTTAGTTATAAAACTATTTGGTTGTACTGCACTAGAGTCCTAAAAAATATATATTACTAAAGTTTAGCATTTCTTTGCAGGGGGAATGCTGGGCATAATATCCTGTTGCTAGGAGAACGGTAATGTCAGCACTGCACTGTGTAAGCAAAGAGTTTTATAACTAACCCATTGTGCTAACTTAGAATCTTGTTGCAGATAATGATAGCTAGCTAAATTAGCTTGAGGCTATAAACACGTTCATATAGCGATACAAGGAATGTTTTTATCTAACAGTGGAAGACATAAATCCCATTTCACAATTCATTAACGTTACCTGTTTAAAATGAGACTTGATCCAATTGATTTAGAACAATTGTATATGTACTCTGAAGCGGAGCAAGCATGGACTCGCTCTACACCGGAAGTGTCAACCGGAAGAAGTTAGCGGCGCTAATGTTAATGACTGCTGTTACCTAGCAACGGAACACAAGAGTAATATTTTGACACTCAGGGCTGAGCATCTTTGGAGGGTCAGAGACAAAACATGGCTAAACAACAAGACCCAGAGGACGATGAAGAAATCCTGAGCACGTTTGAAAAGTTTGTTCGGAATCAGGGACTGGTAAGAAAAGCCTTATAAACAATGGTTATTTATTAGAGACTGCTGCCAATGTGTTAATTTGACGTTAGCTAACGTTAACAAGTAGTTCCTAGCACAGTCCAGGCAAGATTACATAGTGTACGCAATTTTGTTTTATACCATGTGTTAAGCTGTAAGAATTCACTCGCTAATTGTGTACACTACCGGTCAAAAGTTTTAGAACACCTACTCATTCAAGGGTTTTTCTTAATTTTCTACATTGTAGAATAATAGTTAAGACATCATAACTATGAAATAACTCATATGGAATCATGTAGTAACCCAAAAAGTGTTAAACAAATCAAAATATATTTTATGGTTGAGATTCTTCAAATAGCCACCCTATTTGAAGGAGTTCCCACATATGCTGAGCACTTGTTAGCTGCTTTTCCTTCACTCTGCGGTCCGACTCACCCCAAAGCATCTCATTTGGGTTGAGGTTGGGTGATTGTGTAGGCCAGGTCATCTGATGCAGCACTCCATCACTCGTCATCTTGGTAAAAATGGCCCTTACACAGCCTGGAGGTGTGTTGGGTCATTGTCCTGTTGAAAACAAATGATAGTCCCGCTAAGCCCAAACCAGATGGGATGGCATATCGCTGCAGAATGCTGTGGTAGCCATGCTGGTTAAGTGTGCCTTGAATTCTAAATACCAGCAAAGCACCATCACACCTCCTCCTCCTCATCTGTTCACCCACATCACGTCTCATGTGGCGGTTGGAACCAAAAATCTCCAATTTGGACTCCAGACCAAATTACAAATTTCCACTGGTTTAATATTCATTGCTCATGTTTCTTGGCCCAAGCAAGTCTCTTCTTCTTATTGGTGTCCTTTAGTCGTGGTTTCTTTGCAGCAATTCGACCTGAAGGCCTGATTCACACAGTCTCATCTGAACAGTTGATGTTTAGATGTGTCTGTTACTTGAACTCTGTGAAGCATTTATTTGGGCTGCAATTTCTGAGGTTGGTAACTAATGAACTTATCATCTGCAGCAGAGGTAACTGGGTCTTCCTTTCCTGTGGCGGTCCTCATGAGAGCCAGTTTCATCATAGCGCTTGATGGGTTTTGCGACTGCACTTGAAGAAACTTTCAAAGTTCTTGAAATTTTTCGTATTGACTGACCTTCATGTCTTAAAGTTATGATGGTCTGTTGTTTCTCTTTGCATATTTCTGCAGTTCATAATATGGACTTGGTCAATTACCAAAATAGGGCTATCTTCTGAATACCACCCCTACCTTTGTCACAACACAACTGATTGGCTCAAACGCATTAAGAAGGAAAGAAATTCCACAAATTAACATTAAAGAAATACATTCCAGGTGACGACCTCATGAATCTGGTTGAGAGAATGCCAAGAGTGTGCAACGCTGCATCAAGGCAAAGGGTGGCTATTTGAAGAATCTCAAATATAAAATATATTTGGATGTTTTACACTTTTTTGGTTACTACATGAGTCCATGTGTTATTTCATAGTTTTTACGTCTTCACTAATATTCTAAAATGTAGAAAATAGTCAAAAATGAAGAAGAACCCTTGAATGAGTATTGGTGTTCTAAAAATTTTGGCTGGTAGTGTAGGTATTTGAGATGGATCACAACATGATAATAATCAACATAAATACTCACATATAACAAATAGGCCTACATCATGATACTGAAACAGTCTCTCAACACTTTCTGTAGGTTGACTGGCCCGTGGCGTTTGAGGAGAATATAGAGATATCATCCCACTTCAAACATTACAGTCATCCCAGACAGATATATGACTACTTTAAAGTAAATGTGCCATTCCCAGTGGACGTCACCATGTCCTTCTCCAAGAGCATAGAGGAGCTATATTCCAAGATAAAACTACATGCATCCATAATGTCACAAGAACAGAGCAAAAACAAGAATGCGGAGTCAGTATTTGATGATATGAATACATGTAAGTAGCTACACTACCCACAGCTCTCAAATTCACCATCAGGCCAAATTGTATATTTCTAGCCCAGGTCATTGAAACATAGGGCTGCTGTGAAGTGGTGATACCTTTGCCATTATCTCAATGTTTCTTTCTCAGATAAAATGTATGTGCAAAGAGCACATCGAATCATGAAAGAGCAGGTAATGAGTTGCAGTTATAATTATTTGTATTAGATTTGATCATTTATATAGGATGATTCTGATTTACAACAACATTGACTGTTTAATTCCAGAGTGAGGCAGTGTCGCGGAGCTTGGACATCAAGGTGAGTCTGTTGTCTTGTCTGTTTATGGCTCTTTACACCATGAGGGACATATCTCTCTGGTGTTTACTTAGTTAAACTAATGAGTTGTGTTTCTCCAGGACTATGACTACCCAGGGTTTGATGCAGTCGAGGACACTGACATCCCAGGACATCCTGATGCCTTACAGCATTTGGACAGAGTATCAGAGGCCCAAGGCTTTAATGTACATACCTGCAAACTCAAATCTTGTGTGTGTGTGTGTGTGTGTGTGTGTGTGTGTGTGTGTGTGTGTGTGTGTGTGTGTGTGTGTGTGTGTGTGTGTGTGTGTGTGTGTGTGTGTGTGTGTGTGTGTGTGTGTGTGTGTGTGTGTGTGTGAGTGTGTGTGTGAGTGTGTGTGTGAGTGAGTGTGAGTGAGTGAGTGAGTGAGAGTACCAGACCAGAGTTCTGCTCTCCCTCATCAAAGGGGAATACTGTGGCAGCTCTGCAACCAATCACGTTAATCTAAGGAGCAGCCAGGCTCCTATTAAAGTCCTGTAGTATTAACAGTCCCAGGCTGCATCCTAAATGGTACCCTATTCCCTATATAGTGCACTACTTTTAACCAGGGCCCATAGAGTTTCCCATAGGGCTCTGGTCAAAAGTAGTGCAGTATACAGAAACGGAGAGACAAATGAAAGGCAGAGTAAACCAGCGCTGGGCTAGTTCTTATTTATGACCACAAACACTAATATCCATCCATTGCGCTGAAAGCCAGATGTGGCCGGTCCGGGTGATGGAGAGCAGACTTGTTATGTTATGTCAGGTCTCACAGATACCTGAGCTGTCACAGCTTTTAGGAAAAAGAGAAAGGGATCGCATGCAAACTTCACATGCATGTCAAGCACATGTGTATTGAATGTGGCCCTCTCCCGCTCTCGGTGCATGCGGTCGGATTCGACTGCATTCCAAGTACACATGATTCATCTCTCACATATGTACTGTAGCTATGCTGCTGTGTGGCAGTCTTTAACGGCAGGGTGGATTGGTATTCATTGAAAAGTAGATTAGAGATTAGCTAGTTATCTGTAATGCTTTATTTAACACTCCTGTGTCAGCTGGTATTTACTGACACAATTGGGAACCACCTAACAACAGTAAGGTCATGGTGGCTGTTTCACTGACTTATCAAAATACTAAAGAATAATTATCGAGCAATTATTATGTAATTACCACTTTGCAATGACCATTTAATTGCTGTGTACATAACAGAACAATTCAGTCCCATTAGGGTTAGGCTAATCATCATTAAACCTGCTGTATGTGTGTGTATGATTCTTTACTGCAGCCAGGCTTCCTGAAGATCTGGAGGCCGTTCTTTCTGTGTGATCTGTCCGTGGCTGTTCTCAAAGACACATTCTGGTGGTTCTTCCTCCACAGATTTAAGGTGACTTCACTCCATCCTTTGTGATGCACTATATCAACGGACAATGCAACCAAGACATGTAACTTTGATACATATATTAATATGAGGCAGATGATGGGGGAGGCTCGTCTTTTACTCCAGCCTGTACAGTACATCCATCACTGGCAATATAGTATTTATAGATGAATGTGATTTAGAGGAAATGCGTGCAGTGAAAATGATCTTATCTGAAGGTTTCTGCCAGATTCCACAACTAAGTTATGATATACTCAGTATTAAGCAGAGGCAGTCTTACACACGTAGCACAATAGAAAGCGTATGCACAATAGAACTATTGAAATATCTAAATATTGTACGTAATAGTTCCTGATAGAGTTGAGTAAATGATGAAATGTATGGCTCTGTACGTACATTTACTTTAGAATATGTTCTGACAGTTGTTGATGCTGTCAGGTTAGGTAGCCTGCAGTACCTTACAGCGTGGAATTGTGTGTCAATATCCTCCCAGCCTAATGTGGAGGAGGAGAGCCAGTTGTTTGATCGGATCTCTGGAGCCTTTGTCTCTCTGCTGATGACCGTTCAGATGGACCTGAAGGACAAGCTCTTTAAGGTACTTATGTATATTTAACAAACACTGTTATCCAGAGAGACTTACATTCAGAGCATTCAGCTGTCACAGTCATTGCAAGTAGAACCTTCTTCAAAAACAGCTGCTGTCTGCAAAATCACTGCTTCTAACTTACTTGAAGAAAAGACAAGTATCAGTGTTTGTGTAAGACAAGACAGGTGCACCAGTTACAGTAAAGACTGTGTGTGTGTTCCAGGTGTATGCAGACTGCCTGGCCCAGGCGGTCTACGCAGCGTTCTACGCAGCATTCCTGAGTCCATGGAACGTCTAGGCCATGACTTCAAGACAGACCTGACTGACCTCATCTCCCTCTGGGTGTCAGGTTAGTGTTATTGTTTGGGTCTGGTGATCACGGCATGCAACCACATCACGCTGTATTTAGAGAGCAGTTTAACATCTAAATGCATTACAGACTTTCTAAACAACAAAATTACAAACTGTAAATGACAAAGAACAACAAAGATCAAATCAAAATGTATTTGTCACATGCTTGGTAAACAACAGGTGTAGACTAACAGTGAAATGCTTACTTACGGGCCCTTCTCAACAATGCAGAGAGAAAATTGAAAAGATTTTTGGAAAGAATTGTAACACGAGGAATAAATACACAGTGAGTAATGGTAACTTGGCTATATACACGGGGTACCAGTACTGAGTCGATGTGCAGGGGTACAATGTAATTTAGGTAGATATGTACATATAGGTAGTGGTAAAGTGACTAGGCAACAGGATAGATAATAAACAGTAGCAGCAGCGTATGTGATGAGTCAAAAGAGTTAGTGCAAAAAGGGTCAACGCAGTCCAGGTAGCTATGTTGTTATCTATTTAGTAGTCTTATGGCTTGGGGGTAGAAGCTGTTCAGGGTGTTGTTGGTTCCAGACCAGCACCGGTATTGCTTGCCATTCGGTAGATGGGTGGCTGGAGTCTGACAGTTTTTGGGCCGTCCTTTTAATTTTTTTTTCACCTTTATTTAACTAGGCAAGTCAGTTAAGAACAAATTCTTATTTTCAATGATGTCCTAGGAACAGTGGGTTAACTGCTTGTTCAGGGGCAGAACAACAGATTTGTACCTTGTCAGCTTGGGGATTTGAACTTGCAACCTTCCGGTTACTAGTCCAACACTCTAACCACTAGGCTACCCTGTCGCTCCTTTGATAAGAACAACATACATTTAGTGTTTAAAAATAGTGTGTCTGTCTCCTATGTGTCTCTGTTAGGTGTGAAGCCCACCCTGTTGTCATGGCAGAGCTGGAACCTGGGCTGGCTGGATCCTGTAGACACGTCCGGGAAGAGCAATGGAGAGTCAGCATGTGGTAAGACCTGATCTACTGACCTGTTTCAGATTTACTGACGGTTTGCATCTACCTGAAAGTTGTTTCAGATTCACATCTACTGACCTGTTGTTTCAGATTCACTGAGGGTTTACATTTACTGACCTGTTGTTTCAGATTCACATCTACTGACCTGTTGTTTCAGATTCACTGATGGTTTACATTTACTGACCTGTTGTTTCAGATTCACTGGGGTTTACATTTACTGACCTGTTGTTTCAGATTCACATCTACTGACCTGTTGTTTCAGATTCACATCTACTGACCTGTTGTTTCAGATTCACTGGGGGTTTACATTTACTGACCTGTTGTTTCAGATTCACTGGGGGTTTACATTTACTGACCTGTTGTTTCAGATTCACTGAGGGTTTACATTTACTGACCTGTTGTTTCAGATTCACTGAGGGTTTACATCTACTGACCTTTTGTTTCAGATTCACTGAGGGTTTACATCTACTGACCTGTTGTTTCAGATTCACATTTACTGACCTGTTGTTTCAGATTCACATCTACTGACCTGTTGTTTCAGATTCACTGGGGGTTTACATTTACTGACCTGTTGTTTCAGATTCACTGAGGGTTTACATCTACTGACCTGTTGTTTCAGATTCACTGAGGGTTTACATTTACTGACCTGTTGTTTCAGATTCACTGGGGGTTTACATTTACTGACCTGTTGTTTCAGATTCACTGAGGGTTTACATTTACTGACCTGTTGTTTCAGATTCACTGAGGGTTTACATTTACTGACCTGTTGTTTCAGATTCACTGGGGGTTTACATTTACTGACCTGTTGTTTCAGATTCACATTTACTGACCTGTTGTTTCAGATTCACTGGGGGTTTACATTTACTGACCTGTTGTTTCAGATTCACTGAGGGTTTACATCTACTGACCTTTTGTTTCAGATTCACTGAGGGTTTACATCTACTGACCTGTTGTTTCAGATTCACATCTACTGACCTGTTGTTTCAGATTCAATGGGGGTTTACATTTACTGACCTGTTGTTTCAGATTCACTGGGGGTTTACATTTACTGACCTGTTGTTTCAGATTCACTGAGGGTTTACATCTACTGACCTGTTGTTTCAGATTCACATCTACTGACCTGTTGTTTCAGATTCACATCTATTGACCTGTTGTTTCAGATTCACTGGGGGTTTACATTTACTGACCTGTTGTTTCAGATTCACATCTACTGACCTGTTGTTTCAGATTCACTGGGGGTTTACATTTACTGACCTGTTGTTTCAGATTCACATCTACTGACCTGTTGTTTCAGATTCACATCTATTGACCTGTTGTTTCAGATTCACTGGGGGTTTACATTTACTGACCTGTTGTTTCAGATTCACTGGGGGTTTACATTTACTGACCTGTTGTTTCAGATTCACATCTACTGACCTGTTGTTTCAGATTCACTGGGGGTTTACATTTACTGACCTGTTGTTTCAGATTCACATCTACTGACCTGTTGTTTCAGATTCACTGGGGGTTTACATTTACTGACCTGTTGTTTCAGATTCACATCTACTGACCTGTTGTTTCAGATTGACTGAGGGTTTACATCTACTGACCTGTTGTTTCAGATTCACTGAGGGTTTACATCTACTGACCTGTTGTTTCAGATTCACTGAGGGTTTACTTCTACTGACCTGTTTCAGATTTACTGCAGGTTTACATCTACTAACCTATGGTTTCAGATTCACAGAGAATTTACATCTACTTACCTGTTGTTTCAGATTCAATGAGGGTTTACTTCTACTGACCTGTTTCAGATTTACTGCGGGTTTACATCTACTAACCTATGGTTTCAGATTCACAGAGAATTTACATCTACTCACCTGTTGTTTCAGATTCACATCTACTGACCTGTTGTTTCAGATTTACTTAGGGTTTACATCTACTGACCTGTTGTTTCAGACTGACTGAGGGTTTACTTCTACTGACCTGTTTCAGATTTACTGAGGGTTTACATCTACTGACCTGTTGTTTCAGATTCACATCTACTGACCTGTTGTTTCAGATTCACTGGGGGTTTACATCTACTGACCTGTTGTTTCAGATTCACATCTACTGACCTGTTGTTTCAGATTCACTGAGGGTTTACATCTACTGACCTGTTGTTTCAGATTCACATCTACTGACCTGTTGTTTCAGATTCACTGGGGGTTTACATTTACTGACCTGTTGTTTCAGATTCACTGGGGGTTTACATTTACTGACCTGTTGTTTCAGATTCACATCTACTGACCTGTTGTTTCAGATTCACTGGGGGTTTACATTTACTGACCTGTTGTTTCAGATTCACATCTACTGACCTGTTGTTTCAGATTCACTGAGGGTTTACATCTACTGACCTGTTGTTTCAGATTCACTGGAGGTTTACATCTACTGACCTGTTGTTTCAGATTCACATCTACTGACCTGTTGTTTCAGATTCACTGGGGGTTTACATTTACTGACCTGTTGTTTCAGATTCACATCTACTGACCTGTTGTTTCAGATTCACATTTACTGACCTGTTGTTTCAGATTCACATCTACTGACCTGTTGTTTCAGATTCACATTTACTGACCTGTTGTTTCAGATTCACATCTACTGACCTGTTGTTTCAGATTCACATCTACTGACCTGTTGTTTCAGATTCACTGGGGGTTTACATTTAGTGACCTGTTGTTTCAGATTCACTGGGGGTTTACATTTACTGACCTGTTGTTTCAGATTCACATCTACTGACCTGTTGTTTCAGATTCACTGGGGGTTTACATTTACTGACCTGTTGTTTCAGATTCACATCTACTGACCTGTTGTTTCAGATTCACTGAGGGTTTACATCTACTGACCTGTTGTTTCAGATTCACTGGGGGTTTACATCTACTGACCTGTTGTTTCAGATTCACATCTACTGACCTGTTGTTTCAGATTCACTGGGGGTTTACATTTACTGACCTGTTGTTTCAGATTCACATCTACTGACCTGTTGTTTCAGATTGACTGAGGGTTTACATTTACTGACCTGTTGTTTCAGATTCACTGGGGGTTTACATCTACTGACCTGTTGTTTCAGATTCACATCTACTGACCTGTTGTTTCAGATTCACTGAGGGTTTACATCTACTGACCTGTTGTTTCAGATTCACTGAGGGTTTACTTCTACTGACCTGTTTCAGATTTACTGCGGGTTTACATCTACTAACCTATGGTTTCAGATTCACAGAGAATTTACATCTACTTACCTGTTGTTTCAGATTCAATGAGGGTTTACTTCTACTGACCTGTTTCAGATTTACTGCGGGTTTACATCTACTAACCTATGGTTTCAGATTCACAGAGAATTTACATCTACTCACCTGTTGTTTCAGATTCACATCTACTGACCTGTTGTTTCAGACTGACTGAGGGTTTACTTCTACTGACCTGTTTCAGATTTACTGAGGGTTTACATCTACTGACCTGTTGTTTCAGATTCACATCTACTGACCTGTTGTTTCAGATTTACATCTACTGACCTGTTGTTTCAGACTGACTGAGGGTTTACTTCTACTGACCTGTTTCAGATTTACTGAGGGTTTACATCTACTGACCTGTTGTTTCAGATTCACGAGTGTTTACATCTACTGACCTGTTGTTTCAGACTGACTGAGGGTTTTAGGCTAAATCTATTCTGTCACATAACGCTGTGATGTAGTGAAGGCATGACTTGATAGTTAGACGTTAAACTGTCCAGTCATCCTGACCGTGGTGCCGTGGCCTCGCTGAGTGTTGGCACACAACAAACCATCACTGCACTGTGGACAGCTTTAGGATAGTAGGATTTGAAATTCATTCACTTTTATTCTCACAATATTGTGTTGATCTTAGTTTGTAGCTTGCGCTCATAACTCTCAGACATGGATTTATACTGTGTGTGTGTCTGTGTGTGTGTGTGTGTCTGTGTGTCTGTAACTGATTATTGCTCTCTGTGGTTTAGATGTGTCACTAGACAGGAGAGTGTGTAATGTTAGTGCTGTTTGAAAGTGTTCTGGTGTTCTGGGGTTCCGTGCTAAGCTTCAAAACACTCCAGACTCTCTGGGGAAACAAGGTTCAAATGTATCAAGTTCTGCCTTTCCCTTGTATCCCCCTGGAACCCCTACACCCACCTGCCTTTCCCTTGTCTCCCTTGTCTCCCCTCTCACCCCTACCCTTCCCTCCACATGCTGTTGGCATTAAGCACACATGTTGTCTCATTTGTTCCTGCTTCGCCACAAATGCATGCAGGGCCTACTGCCATCCGCTGTGCTTAAAGTGTGTCTCTGGATCGTAGTAGATCGTTGCTCACATTACTTTAACAAGTGGAGTGTTTGCTGCTGTGCAACACTGATGTTGCTGATGCTACTGTAGCTGATTCCACTCATCACCAGCGTTCATGCCACTCTGACTCGTTCTGCATCCCAAATGGCATCCTATTCTGCTTGGTCAAAAGTAGTGCACTATATGGGGAATTTGGTGCCGTTTGGGATTAGACTAAACCTACTGACCTGTTGTTTCAGATTGACTGAGGGTTTAGGCTAAATCTACTGACCTGTTGTTTCAGATTGACTGAGGGTTTAGGTTAAGTCTACTGACCTGTTGTTTCAGATTGACTGAGGGTTTAGGTTAAGTCTACTGACCTGTTGTTTCAGATTGACTGAGGGTTTAGGCTAAGTCTACTGACCTGTTGTGACCTTTGTTCAGATTGACTGAGGGTTTAGGCTAAGTCTACTGACCTGTTGTTTCAGAT